>NC_091208.1:28030138-28100138 GCF_040958095.1 Procambarus clarkii
AGAGAGAGAGAGAGAGAGAGAGAGAGAGAGAGAGAGAGAGAGAGAGAGAGAGAGAGAGAGAGGAGAGAGAGAGAGAGAGAGAGAGAGAGAGAGAGAGAGAGAGAGAGAGAGAGAGAGAGAGAGAGAGAGAGAGAGAGAGAGAGAGAGAGAGAGAGAGAGAGAGAGAGAAGGACGGAGAGAGAGAGAGAGAAAGGGGAGAAAGAGAGAGACAGAGGAGAGAGAGAGAGTAAGAGAGAGAGAGAGAGAAGGAGGGGAGAGAGAGAGAGAGAGAGAATGAGAGGAGAGAGGGGAGAGAGAGAGTAAGAGAGAGAGAGAAGGAGGGGGAGAGAGAGAGAGAGAGAATGAGAGGAGAGAGAGAGAGCCAGAGACCAATACCAACAGGGGCGGGGGAACAGCCTCTCTGATAAGTCTTCTTTTATCTGAAAACTTCTGACTCTCCGTTGCTCAAAAAGTAGAAAAACTTTAATCTTTCCATTGTAACACTAAAACCACACACTACAAATTATAAAGTGTTTCAGATTAGTAAAATTGTGTCCAGCAGAAATATTTTACCACTTAATTACATAAATTTTGGAGGAACTACCTAGACAGTCGAGGCCCAGGAGCTGAAGCTAGTCTTTGAAGCACATATAGGTAGGCATACACACATCCCCAACATGTACTGACCTCAGCAGTTTATGGCAAACTGAGTTTTGAGTTTCCAAAAAGTCTTGCAGAATTTCGTTGTTCTGCAGTATATATATATATATATATATATATATATATATATATATATATATATATATATATATATATATATATATATATATATATATATATATATATATTGTAAAATGTCAGCGTACCACCTCTGGTGCAAATGTGGGGACCCATAGCCTGGGAGAAGAAAATTAGGAGTATTCAGAGAACACCTTGTGGATTCTCACTGAACACTTTAATATTTTCTTCTCCTAGCACCATCATTCTTTTGTATATACACATATATGTTTGTTTATATATATATATATATATATATATATATATATATATATATATATATATATATATATATATATATATGTATATATATATATATATATATATATATATATATATATATATATATATATATATATATATATATATATAACAATGCCCAGAGATAAGTACACATCCCTAAATGTTTAGAAAAAGAGTTATAAGAGAAGGAAGCCGTCTACCCATGCTCCAGGTCTCGCCAACTGAGATCACTTGTGCTTCAAGAGTCCGGAGCTCTCAAGGTCGACCTTCAGGACGCTCCTGAGGAGTACACCACAACGTCTCAAGCAAATGACTGTAACCCAGTTGGTGGGGATCCTGCAGACACTCTGCTGCCTGAGATCACAGCGTCAACACACACCTGTCTGCTGGTCTAATGTCTGGTCACAGCGTCAACACACACCTGTCTGCTGGTCTAATGTCTGGTCACAGCGTCAACACACACCTGTCTGCTGGTCTAATGTCTGGTCACAGCGTCAACACACACCTGTCTGCTGGTCTAATGTCTGGTCACAGCGTCACCACACACCTGTCTGCTGGTCTAATGCCTGTGCTCACAGCGTTACCACACACCTGTCTGCTGGTCTAATGTCTGGTCACAGCGTCAACACACACCTGTCTGCTGGTCTAATGTCTGGTCACAGCGTCATCAGTAGCAGCAGACACTTGGCACTGAGTGGATTGATTGACAGTTGAGTGGCGGGTCTAAAGAGCCAGAGCTCAACTCCCGCCAGCACAACTAGGTGTGCACTGGTAACAAACACACAGAAATCACTGTTATATATCAATGGAGAAGTCCACTAGGGCTGTTAGGTGGGATCTAACCTGCGACCCTGGCATTGCCAGTCGCATATTCTACCACTGGATCACCGCGAACTTGTGAAAGTTATAAAAGCAGATTTCTACTGAAATTACAGACAGCCTTGTGCACTCCAGTTGTTAACTACTCTGACACTAACAAAATTATTTATAACGTCTCTGTGGCTCATTTGAGTTCTCGGCTTCCACCTGTGATCCCTTGTTCGTGTCCCCTTGTTCGTGTCCCCTTGTTCGTGTTCCCTTGTTCGTGTTCCCTTGTTCGTGTTCCCCTTGTTCGTGTCCCCGTGTTCGTGTCCCATTGTTCGTGTCCCCTTGTTCGTGTCCCCTTGTTCGTGTCCCCGTGTTCGTATCCCCTTGTTCGTGTCCCCGTGTTCGTATCTCCTTGTTCGTGTCCCCGTGTTCGTGTTCCCTTGTTCGTGTCTCCTTGTTCGTGTCTCCTTGTTCGTGTCCCCTTGTTTGTGTCCCCTTGTTCGTGTCCCCTTGTTCGTGTCCCCTTGTTCGTGTCCCCTTGTTCGTGTCCCCTTGTTCGTGTCCCCTTGTTCGTGTCCCCTTGTTCGTGTTCCCTTGTTCGTGTCCCCTTGTTCGTGTCCCCTTGTTCGTGTTCCCTTGTTCGTGTTCCCTTGTTCGTGTTCCCCTTGTTCGTGTCCCCGTGTTCGTATCCCCTTGTTCGTGTCCCCTTGATCGTGTCCCCTTGTTCGTGTTCCCTTGTTCGTGTTCCCCTTGTTCGTGTTCCCCTTGTTCGTGTCCCCTTGTTCGTGTCCCCTTGTTCGTGTCCCCTTGTTCGTGTTCCCTTGTTCGTGTTCCCTTGTTCGTGTTCCCTTGTTCGTGTTCCCCTTGTTCGTGTCCCCTTGTTCGTGTCCCCCTGTTCGTGTTCCCCTTGTTCGTGTTCCCCTTGTTCGTGTCCCCGTGTTCGTGTCCCATTGTTCGTGTCCCCTTGTTCGTGTCCCCTTGTTCGTGTCCCCGTGTTCGTATCCCCTTGTTCGTGTCCCCTTGATCGTGTCCCCTTGTTCGTGTCCCCTTGTTCGTGTTCCCCTTGTTCGTGTTCCCCTTGTTCGTGTCCCCTTGTTCGTGTCCCCTTGTTCGTGTCCCCTTGTTCGTGTTCCCTTGTTCGTGTTCCCATCTTCGTGTTCCCTTGTTCGTGTTCCCCTTGTTCGTGTCCCCTTGTTCGTGTCCCCTTGTTCGTGTCGCCGTGTTCGTATCCCCTTGTTCGTGTCCCCTTGTTCGTGTCCCCTTGTTCGTGTCCCCTTGTTCGTGTTCCCCTTGTTCGTGTTCCCCTTGTTCGTGTCCCCTTGTTCGTGTCCCCTTGTTCGTGTCCCCTTGTTCGTGATCCCTTGTTCGTGTTCCCCTTGTTCGTGTCCCCTTGTTCGTGTCCCCTTGTTCGTGTCCCCTTGTTCGTGTTCCCTTGTTCGTGTTCCCTTGTTCGTGTTCCCCTTGTTTGTGTCCCCGTGTTCGTGTCCCCGTGTACGTGTCCCCTTGTTCGTATCCCCTTGTTCGTGTTCCCTTGTTCGTGTCCCCTTGTTCGTGTCCCCTTGTTCGTGTCCCCTTGTTCGTGTCCCCTTGTTCGTGTTCCCCTTGTTCGTGTCCCCTTGTTCGTGTCCCCTTGTTCGTGTTCCCCTTGTTCGTGTCCCCTTGTTCGTGTCCCCTTGTTCGTGTCCCCTTGTTCGTGTTCCCCTTGTTCGTGTCCCCTTGTTCGTGTTCCCCTTGTTCGTGTTCCCTTGTTCGTGTTCCCTTGTTGGTGTTCCCCTTGTTCGTGTCTCCTTGTTCGTGTTCCCTTGTTCGTGTCCCCTTGTTCGTGTCCCCTTGTTCGTGTCCCCTTGTTCGTGTCCCCTTGTTCGTGTCCCCGTGTTCGTATCCCCTTGTTCGTGTTCCCTTGTTCGTGTCCCCGTGTTCGTATCCCCTTGTTCGTGTTCCCTTGTTCGTGTCCCCTTGTTCGTGTCCCCTTGTTCGTGTTCCCCTTGTTCGTGTCCCCTTGTTCGTGTCCCCTTGTTCGTGTTCCCCTTGTTCGTGTCCCCTTGTTCGTGTCCCCTTGTTCGTGTTCCCCTTGTTCGTGTCCCCTTGTTCGTGTCCCCTTGTTCGTGTTCCCCTTTTTCGTGTCCCCTTGTTCGTGTCCCCTTGTTCGTGTTCCCCTTGTTCGTGTTCCCTTGTTCGTGTTCCCCCTTGTTCGTGTCCCCTTGTTCGTGTCCCCTTGTTCGTGTCCCCTTGTACGTGTCCCCTTGTTCGTGTGCTCCTTGTTCGTGTCCCCTTGTTCGTGTCCCCTTGTTCGTGTCCCCGTGTTCGTATCCCCTTGTTCGTGTTCCCTTGTTCGTGTTCCCTTGTTCGTGTTCCCTTGTTCGTGTCCCCTTGTTCGTGTTCCCTTGTTCGTGTTCCCTTGTACGTGTCCCCTTGTTCGTGTCCCCTTGTTCGTGTCCCCTTGTTCGTGTCCCCTTGTTCGTGTCTCCTTGTTCGTGTCCCCTTGTTCGTGTTCCCTTGTTCGTGTCTCTTTGTTCGTGTCTCCTTGTTCGTGTCTCCTTGTTCGTGTCCCCTTGATCGTGTCCCCTTGTTCGTGTCCCCTTGTTCGTGTGCTCCTTGTTCGTGTTCACCTTGTTCGTGTTCCCTTGTTCGTGTCTCCTTGTTCGTGTCCCCTTGTTCGTGTCCCCTTGTTCGTGTTCCCTTGTTCGTGTTCCCTTGTTCGTGTCTCCTTGTTCGTGTCCCCTTGTTCGTGTTCCCTTGTTCGTGTTCCCTTGTTCGTGTTCCCTTGTTCGTGTCCCCTTGTTCGTGTTCCCTTGTTCGTGTTCCCTTGTACGTGTCCCCTTGTTCGTGTCCCCTTGTTCGTGTCCCCTTGTTCGTGTCCCCTTGTTCGTGTCCCCTTGTTCGTGTTCCCCCGTGTTCGTGTCCCCCCCTTGTTCGTGTTCCCCTTGTTCGTGTTCCCCTTGTTCGTGTCCCCCCTTGTTCGTGTCCCCCCTTGTTCGTGTTCCCCTTGTTCGTATCCCCTTGTTCGTGTCCCCGTGTTCGTATCCCCTTGTTCGTGTTCCCTTGTTCGTGTCCCCTTGTTCGTGTCCCCTTGTTCGTGTCCCCTTGTTCGTGTCCCCGTGTTCGTGTTTCCTTGTTCGTGTTCCCTTGTTCGTGTCCCCTTGTTCGTGTCCCCGTGTTCGTGTCCCCGTGTTCGTGTCCCCTTGTTCGTGTTCCCCTTGTTCGTGTTCCCCTTGTTCGTGTCCCCTTGTTCGTGTCCCCTTGTTCGTGTCCCCGTGTTCGTATCCCCTTGTTCGTGTCCCCGTGTTCGTATCCCCTTGTTCGTGTTCCCTTGTTCGTGTCCCCTTGTTCGTGTCCCCTTGTTCGTGTCCCCTTGTTCGTGTCCCCGTGTTCGTGTCCCCGTGTTCGTGTTCCCTTGTTCGTGTTCCCTTGTTCGTGTCCCCTTGTTCGTGTTCCCCTTGTTCGTGTCCCCTTGTTCGTCACTTTAGGTATGATGGAGCCTGTCTCCTGATACGTGATCTCGCTGAAGCATTTTGGCATTAGTACAATTGTCTATTGCAGCATTTCATATGTCACAACAGCCTACTGGATCCCTTGGTCCAGCACAGTGACCTGCTGGAATGGAATGGAACTATCAGGGGAAAGCGCCAAGCCACTATGACTATATAGCACTTGAAAGATGGTCAGGATAAGGATTTGGGATAGGACGGGAGGGAAGGGAATGGTGCCCAACCGTTCAGGAGCATTTATCCTGAATCAACAACCCACTGGAGCATTTGGTGTGGCTCGGTGTGACCTAGAGGAGCATTTGGCATGACACAACAGTCTGCCGGAGCCATTAGTCTTGCATAACATCCGGCCGTTTGCCATTTGCCTGGCACAATAGGCAGGTGGATCCTATGTTCTGGGAAAATGATCAGCCGGAGCCACTGAGTGACGCAGTTACCCGCTCATTTAGGTCAAGGGGAGTCGTAGTCTCAACACGGCCAGCTCCCGGGACGAAAATATTTTCTCTGTTTTGAAGCATGAAGCTGAAGTGGAGGTCTAGGACACGCAGGACAGCTGAAGTGGTGGTCTAGGACACGCAGGACAGCTGAAGTGAAGGTCTAGGACACGCAGGCCAGCTGAAGTGGAGGTCTAGGACACGCAGGCCAGCTGAAGTGAAGGTCTAGGACACGCAGGCCAGCTGAAGTGAAGGTCTAGGACACGCAGGGCAGCTGAAGTGAAGGTCTAGGACACGCAGGACAGCTGAAGTGGAGGTCTAGGACACGCAGGACAGCTGAAGTGGTGGTCTAGGACACGCAGGACAGCTGAAGTGGTGGTCTAGGACACGCAGGACAGCTGAAGTGGTGGTCTAGGACACGCAGGACAGCTGAAGTGAAGGTCTAGGACACGCAGGGCAGCTGAAGTGAAGGTCTAGGACACGCAGGACAGCTGAAGTGGAGGTCTAGGACACGCAGGGCAGCTGAAGTGGAGGTCTAGGACACGCAGGACAGCTGAAGTGGAGGTCTAGGACACGCAGGGCAGCTGAAGTGGAGGTCTAGGACACGCAGGACAGCTGAAGTGAAGGTCTAGGACACGCAGGACAGCTGAAGTGGAGGTCTAGGACACGCAGGACAGCTGAAGTGGAGGTCTAGGACACGCAGGACAGCTGAAGTGAAGGTCTAGGACACGCAGGACAGCTGAAGTGGAGGTCTAGGACACGCAGGACAGCTGAAGTGGAGGTCTAGGACACGCAGGGCAGCTGAAGTGGAGGTCTAGGACACGCAGGACAGCTGAAGTGGAGGTCTAGGACACGCAGGGCAGCTGAAGTGGAGGTCTAGGACACGCAGGACAGCTGAAGTGAAGGTCTAGGACACGCAGGACAGCTGAAGTGGAGGTCTAGGACACGCAGGGCAGCTGAAGTGGTGGTCTAGGACACGCAGGACAGCTGAAGTGAAGGTCTAGGACACGCAGGACAGCTGAAGTGGAGGTCTAGGACACGCAGGGCAGCTGAAGTGGAGGTCTAGGACACGCAGGGCAGCTGAAGTGGAGGTCTAGGACACGCAGGGCAGCTGAAGTGGAGGTCTAGGACACGCAGGACAGCTGAAGTGGAGGTCTAGGACACGCAGGGCAGCTGAAGTGGAGGTCTAGGACACGCAGGACAGCTGAAGTGGAGGTCTAGGACACGCAGGGCAGCTGAAGTGGTGGTCTAGGACACACAGGACAGCTGAAGTGAAGGTCTAGGACACGCAGGCCAGCTGAAGTGGAGGTCTAGGACACGCAGGACAGCTGAAGTGGAGGTCTAGGACACGCAGGACAGCTGAAGTGGAGGTCTAGGACACGCAGGCCAGCTGAAGTGAAGGTCTAGGACACGCAGGCCAGCTGAAGTGGAGGTCTAGAACACGCAGGCCAGCTGAAGTGGAGGTCTAGGACACGCAGGGCAGCTGAAGTGGAGGTCTAGGACACGCAGGCCAGCTGAAGTGGAGGTCTAGGACACGCAGGCCAGCTGAAGTGGAGGTCTAGGACACGCAGGCCAGCTGAAGTGGAGGTCTAGAACACGCAGGCCAGCTGAAGTGGAGGTCTAGAACACGCAGGGCAGCTGAAGTGGAGGTCTAGGACACGCAGGACAGCTGAAGTGGTGGTCTAGGACACGCAGGACAGCTGAAGTGGTGGTCTAGGACACGCAGGACAGCTGAAGTGGAGGTCTAGGACACACAGGACAGCTGAAGTGGTGGTCTAGGACACGCAGGACAGCTGAAGTGGAGGTCTAGGACACGCAGGGCAGCTGAAGTGGAGGTCTAGGACACGCAGGACAGCTGAAGTGGTGGTCTAGGACACGCAGGACAGCTGAAGTGGAGGTCTAGGACACGCAGGACAGCTGAAGTGAAGGTCTAGGACACGCAGGACAGCTGAAGTGGAGGTCTAGGACACGCAGGACAGCTGAAGTGGTGGTCTAGGACACGCAGGACAGCTGAAGTGGAGGTCTAGGACACGCAGGACAGCTGAAGTGGAGGTCTAGAACACGCAGGACAGCTGAAGTGGAGGTCTAGAACACGCAGGACAGCTGAAGTCACCCAGAAATGCAGCTAAATTTACCTAGAAATACAGCTGAATTCACCCAGAAATACATCAGAATACAACCAGAAATACATCAGAATACAACCAGAAATACAGCTGAATACAACCAGAAATACAGCTGAATTCACCCAGAAATACATCAGAATACACCCAGAAATACAGCTGAATTCACCCAGAAATACATCAAATACAACCAGAAATACATCAGAATACAACCAGAAATACATCAGAATACACCCAGAAATACAGCTGAATTCACCCAGAAATACATCAGAATACAACCAGAAATACATCAGAATACAACCAGAAATACATCAGAATACAACCAGAAATACATCAGAATACACCCAGAAATACAGCTGAATTCACCCAGAAATACATCAGAATACAACCAGAAATACATCAGAATACAACCAGAAATACATCAGAATACAACCAGAAATACATCAGAATACACCCAGAAATACAGCTGAATTCACCCAGAAATACATCAGAATACAACCAGAAATACATCAGAATACAACCAGAAATACATCAGAATACACCCAGAAATACAGCTGAATTCACCCAGAAATACATCAGAATACAACCAGAAATACATCAGAATACAACCAGAAATACATCAGAATACAACCAGAAATACATCAGAATACAACCAGAAATACATCAGAATACACCCAGAAATACAACTGAATTCACCCAGAAATACATCAGAATACAACCAGAAATACATCAGAATACAACCAGAAATACAGCTGAATTCACCCAGAAATACATCAGAATACAACCAGAAATACATCAGAATACACCCAGAAATACAGCTGAATTCACCCAGAAATACATCAGAATACAACCAGAAATACATCAGAATACAACCAGAAATACATCAGAATACAACCAGAAATACATCAGAATACAACCAGAAATACATCAGAATACAACCAAAAATACATCAGAATACAACCAGAAATACATCAGAATACAACCAGAAATACATCAGAATACAACCATAAATACATCAGAATACAACCAGAAATACATCAGAATACAACCAGAAATACAGCAGAATACAACCAGAAATACAGCAGAATACAACCAGAAATACATCAGAATACACCCAGAAATACAGCTGAATTCACCCAGAAATACATCAGAATACAACCAGAAATACATCAGAATACAACCAGAAATACTTCAGAATACAACCAGAAATACATCAGAATACAACCAGAAATACATCAGAATACAACCAGAAATACATCAGAATACAACCAGAAATACATCAGAATACAACCAGAAATACATCAGAATACATCAGAATACAACCAGAAATACAGCAGAATACAACCAGAAATACAGCAGAATACAACCATAAATACAGCTGAATACAACCATAAATACATCAGAATACAACCATAAATACATCAGAATACAACCAGAAATACAACAGAATACAACCAGAAATACATCAGAATACAACCAGAAATACAACATAATACACCCATAAATACATCAGAATACAACCAGAAATACAACAGAATACACCCATAAATACATCAGAATACAACCAGAAATACTGCAGAATACAACCAGAAATACAGCAGAATACAACCATAAATACAGCTGAATACAACCATAAATACATCAGAATACAACCATAAATACATCAGAATACAACCATAAATACATCAGAATACAACCAGAAATACAGCAGAATACACCCATAAATACGTCAGAATACACCCATAAATACATCAGATTACAACCATAAATACATCAGAATACACCCATAAATACATCAGAATACAACCAGAAATACATCAGAATACACCCATAAATACATCAGAATACAACCAGAAATACATCAGAATACACCCATAAATACAGCAGAATACACCCATAAATACATCAGAATACACCCAGAAATACAGCAGAATACAACCAGAAATACATCAGAATACACCCAGAAATACATCAGAATACACCCATAAATACATCAGAATACACCCATAAATACATCAGAATACACCCAGAAATACAGCAGAATACACCCATAAATACATCAGAATAAAACCAGAAATACATCAGAATACACCCAGAAATACAACAGAATACAACCATAAATGCAACTGAATACAACCAGAAATACAACAGCACATGCTTTCATCCGTACTACAGCCACATATTGCCACAAATAATTTATTACGAATTGTAAACTATTTTTTAATTACGACAATAAATAACAAACGCAATTAGAAGCAATAATAATTATACATTCCTGCAACACAGAGAGTCCTGCAGTGTTGCAAGGGGGGGAGGGGGAGGGGGGATGGGGGGAGGGAGGGGGGGAGGGGGAGGGGGGAGGGAGGGGGGGAGGGGGGTGTAGCTATTCACTCGCATGGGTTTCACATCCATAAACTGGTGTGAATTAATCATATTTTAATAAGCGCAAAATCCTCTCTCTCTCTCACTCTGCAAGGGTGTTTAGGGCCTTGACCAAGTGCTATATAGCGAGGATATCAACCTAAACGCTCATCCAGTGCGCTTAACGCTTGGATATCTTTGATAACCTGCATGCTGGAGAATCTGCAAAGCTTGATTTAAGCTGCACTCATAATCGCTCTTAATATCTGATACATTCTAGCTACAATGATATCAGCTTAGCTACCAGGCTTGATACAATGATAACAGCTTAGCTACCAGGCCTGATACAATCCCAGCTCCTTGTCCTCATATCCCAGATCCCTGACCTCACCATAATCTTCAAGACTTAGTACTGTCTCCTGGAAAAATCTTCCTTGTAGTAATTGAGAATGTGTAATGTGCTAAACCTTTCCTTGCAGAGAGGAAATAAGGATTGCAGAGTTTTCTGGGCCCAATATATCGTTGAGGCGAGTGGTTTAAGACGACTCAGGAGCAATTTGAGACTGTGCACTCTATGGATTATTTCCCGGTGCTGATCAAATAATAATTCAATGTTGTCGGAAATAATTCTAAGTGAAAACTTTGAGTTCAATATTATCATCAGAATCCTTAAAAAAAACTGTTTATTTCTAATATTCGAATATTATATAATTTAATATTGCAAAAATGTTTATAATCAAGTTGAAATAATTAGTTTTCAGGAAATAATACATTAAGTTTATTAACGTATGGAGAAATGTTAACAAAAGATTCACACATTTGTATCAAGAAAATGTCAACTATAATAAAATAATTGGAAATAGTAGTAATAGTAGCAGTAGGCATCCATCAGTCTCAGGAGACTATGGAGTTGGGCTCTGGTTGTCGGTCTGGAGTGGCCTCTCTAGGGCGCAAAGTTAGAGCAGGTATATACGTGGGAGAAGCTGTTACCCATGCAGCAGGTCCGCTCTCTCCACGGCGCCGAAAGTCACCAATGGAAAGACAATCGCCAATACGATTGGTTCCAGCCAGAGATCGTCACAGCCCTCTTGCACCCGAGGCCCGCTTCCTTCACGACCCAATAGGAAATAATACATACACAATAAAGGTAAAAAAGATAATACCTAGCCAAATTTCAGATGATATATTTACCAACCACATTAATGGCCGTGACACTATAAGAGTTCTGACTGGCCAATATTATCCTCCTCCGTCAACACCAATTATTATAATTGGTGTCAATATTGAGTCATTCCTGCCACTATTAATTATCCTCATAATTCCATATAAAATTTCAATTATTTCATAACATGTGACACTATTAATCAAGGTAAGTGCAGCCACAAACACATATTACGACCGTTTGAAGAATATTGAGTTATCACTAATTACCGTCAGTGCTTTCTACTGTGATAATTGGTGAGACAACACACGCATCTTTCTCGGGTGTAACAAGGCAGTTGGGCGTGCTGGCAGCTGTCAGCCCCACTCCCAGCTACCTCAACATTGTTCAGTTATATGATGCAGTATTTAATGACAGCCAACAGCTAAATGAATAATATAGTAGATATTACTCGGTTGCTCTTCTCTCTCTGTCTCTGTCTGTCTCTCTCTCTCTCTCTCTCCCTCTTTCTCTCCCTCTCTATCTCCCTCTCTATCTCCCTCTCCCTCCCTCTCTCTTTCTCTCTCTCTCACTCTCTCCCTCTCTCTTTCACTCTCTCTCACTCTCTCACTCTCTCTCTCTCTCTCTCTCTCTCTCTCTCTCTCTCTCTCTCTCTCTCTCTCTCTCTCTCTCTCTCTCTCTCTCTCTCTCTCTCTCTCTCTCTCTCTCTCTCTCCTCTCTCTCTCTCTCACTCTCTCCCTCTCTCTCACTCTCTCCCTCTCTCTCACTCTCTCTCTCTCCCCTCTCTCTCTCCCCCTCTCTCTCTCCCCCTCTCTCTCCCCCTCTCTCTCTCTCTCTCCCTCTCCCTCTCTCCCTCTCTCCCTCTCTCCCTCTCTCCCTGCACCAGTCTTGCCTCTTCGTTGTGTTTACTTTCGTCTCCTGATTTGCTGATGGCAATGGCCGCGTCCCAACTTCGGCTTCGGCTTCGGAAACGAATAATACTTCCGCACAGCTCGAACGGACACTCAAGTGCCGGAATAGTAATATCCTTGTTAAGGAAAGGTAATATGAATAATATGAATAATATTGGGGTTATTGCATAATTAGAATGGAGAACTTGCTGTTATTTTGACGCTACTGTTCACTAGAACATCTTGGGAACGAGAGGAATGGTGTGTGTGTTCTCATCTAATTATACTTGTGTAGCTGTGTTCTTTTGTTCTGCTATGTTTATTGACCTGTGTTCACCTGTTCTCCTGCCACCTGTGTGTGCTTGTTCTGCCTCTACATGTATACTATTGTTCTGCCTCTACATGTATACTATTGTTCTGCCTCTACATGTATACTATTGTTCTGCCTCTACATGTATACTATTGTTCTGCCTCTACATGTATACTATTGTTCTGCCTCTACATGTATACTATTGTTCTGCCTCTACATGTATACTATTGTTCTGCCTCTACATGTATACTATTGTTCTGCCTCTACATGATCATCCTTCCCATCACTCTCTCAACATATCCACCGAGCAATCCTCCCCATTCCCTCAACGTCCGTCCCATAATCTCTCCCTCTCTAGACATCCTTCCCCTCCCTCCCTCTCCCCCCCCCCCCCAACACTTTTATCCCAAGAACACCTCTCAGTCGTCCGTGATATAAATGATAAAGTCTATGGACTCTGGGCTGAACATTTCACCTCCCCGGACCTCGTGAAGGAGCAGTCCTGAGAGGGTGGTTATCTTGAGGTTATCTTGAGATGATTTCGGGGCTTTTTAGTGTCCCCGCGGCCCGGTCCTCGACCAGGCCTCCACCCCCAGGAAGCAGCCCGTGACAGCTGACTAACTCCCAGGTACCTATTTACTGCTAGGTAACAGAAGGGTGCCCGACTTTGACTCTATATGATCACCATTTATCCTGCAAAGTTTAATGAGGCTAGCCCCTAGCGTCTGATCTCCAGCCTCAGACATACAGACATTCTTATAGACTCAGATAAAGGAATACTCTCGTTCGAGTCATTCAGAGTAGTTAGAGGGAACTTAACTTCAGGTAAACTCTATTCGGTATATTTCTCGTGTTGAACAATAGTTTTACGTGTCTTGAAATGTCTGCGAGCCCAACTGGCTCTCCTGTAATGTTGTTTATCTTGCCTTAATACTTATCTGAGGACTCGGGTAACCATAAAAGATGTTTGGCCGGTCTCTTTTTTCAACTGTTGTTGTTGTTGTTTAAGACTCGCTACCTGGAACAAAAAGTTCCAATAGGTAGCACGGGCTATGGCGAGCCCGTAGTTCTATATTCTTGTTTCAACGATGTTAAATTATGTGTTCTTAAACATGTGTTGTTGTGTTCAGTCGACAAATCCTTATCCTGATCCCTTACAAATGCTAAATAGTCGTAATGGCTTGGCATTTTCCCCCGATAATTCCCTTCCCTCACCTGATGGAGGTTGTGCCTCAGCTCTCGGCTCCAGCTTCCCAGTCTTTCAACACCTGGCGTATGGTGATCCAGGGGTTACAGTGCGCCTCTGGGATTACCATGGTCGCTGGTTCGATCACAGTACTGTGACATCATAATGTATTAGTACACAGGCTCATTGTACACATTGTATTATCTAGACAATGCTCAGAGAAATGGCCAACACCCGTCTTAACTGGACATTTATTAACTATTAGTCTTTATCATGCTTAGTTCTAAATGACTTGAGATTAATCTTATAAATTACTATTATAAATAACATATTATAAAATATTATAAATAGATTAATATTATAAATAACAATCTTATATTTACTCATTTCTTAATATTCTCCTTTACCTATAGTCCTCGTCTCAATAAGCCTAATATGGAGACTTGAAGTCTCTTGGAGTTTTGAATTTTAAAACATTGATGTTACTCGCAGTTTTGTCTTTCCAAATGTCTTAAAATGTCGCAGTTTCGTTTAGGTAATTCATGATTGCAGATATTAATTAACAATAATGTGGGTGAAAATAAATATATGTGTGGGCTAGTCATATGTTTGGGCTAGTCATATGTGTGGGCTAGTCATATGTGTGGGCTAGTCATATGTTTGGGCTAGTCATATGTGTGGGCTAGTCATATGTGTGGGCAAGTCATATGTGTGGGCTAGTTATGTGTGTGGGGTAGTCATATGTGTGGGCTAGTCATATGTGTGGGCTAGTCATATGTGTGGGCTAGTCATATGTGTGGGCTAGTTATGTGTGTGGGCTAGTCATATGTGTGGGCTAGTTATATGTGTGGGTTAGTCATATGTGTGGGCTAGTTATATGTGTGGGCTAGTCATATGTGTGGGCTAGTTATATGTGTGGGCTAGTCATATGTGTGGGCTAGTTATATGTGTGGGCTAGTCATATGTGTGGGCTAGTTATATGTGTGGGCTAGTTATATGTGTGGGCTAGTCATATGTGTGGGCTAGTTATGTGTGTGGGCTAGTTATATGTGTGGGCTAGTTATATGTGTGGGCTAGTTATGTGTGGGCTAGTTATGTGTGGGCTAGTTATATGTGTGGGCTAGTCATATGTGTGGGCTAGTTATGTGTGTGGGCTAGTTATATGTGTGGGCTAGTTATATGTGTGGGCTAGTTATGTGTGGGCTAGTTATGTGTGGGCTAGTTATATGTGTGGGCTAGTCATGTGAGGGGGCAAGTCATATGTGTGGGCTAGTCATATGTGTCGGCTAGTCATATGTGTGGGCAAGTCTTGTGTGTGGGCAAGTCTTGTGTGTGGGCAAGTCTTGTGTGTGGGCTAGTCATGTGAGGGGGCAAGTCATATGTGTGGGCTAGTCATATGTGTGGGCAAGTCTTGTGTGTGGGCAAGTCTTGTGTGTGGGCAAGTCTTGTGTGTGGGCAAGTCTTGTGTGTGGGCTAGTTATATGTGTGGGCAATTCATGTGTGTGGGCTAGTCATATGTGTGGGCAAATTATATGTGTGAGCAAGTCATATGTGTGGGCTAGTCATATGTGTGGGCAAATCATATGTGTGGGCTAGTCATATGTGTGGGCAAATTATATGTGTGAGCAAGTCATATGTGTGGGCTAGTCATATGTGTGGGCAAATCATATGTGTGGGCAAGTCATATGTGTGGGCAAGTCATGTGTGTCTGCTGAGGCAATGACTAAGATGTACATATTTATCTTGGAGTGTTGATGTACTGTTTGGAGTATGTGATGGACAGGTCAATCTTCTCAGGGGCTAAAGTGGAGATAAATTACTACACTGTTATCTCGTGGGTTCGATTCCGGATAATTCAGCTGCCTCTCTATTACATCATTTTTCTACGAGAAATACACAGAAATACACTTGCTTGTATTCGGTGTATCCAAGAACTTCATGATATATATATATATATATATATATATATATATATATATATATATATATATATATATATATATATATATATATATATATATATATATATATAATCACGAAAATAAACACGTGATTAAAAGTGTAACAATGTCAGACCACGGAGGAAAATTGAAACAGGAATTTCCTTAAGTACTTTCGTATATTAATACATTTTCAGAAGGAGTCTACATCTATTAATACATCTTCAGACTCCTTCTGAAGATGTATTAATATACGAAATTACTTAAGGAAATTCCTGTTTCAATTTTCCTCCGTGGTCTGACACATATTATATATATATATATATATATATATATATATATATATATATATATATATATATATATATATATATTGTCTCAATAAACATACTTGATCTTGAAAAAAAAAAAAATTATATATATATATATATATATATATATATATATATATATATATATATATATTTCAGAGAAAGAATTAGATCTTTTGATCACTTGCCTCAACACACAATTTGGATGCAATAAAAGATATATATAGTGACTCTTCTCTATTGGTCGCCTTTGCATCGTCGTCCCAAATATATTTCATTTGGTCACATTCGAATTTTCGAGTTCTGTATTGAGTGGTAAGGATGAGGTGTGTTCCTGTGGACCAGACCACACACTAGAAGGTGAAGGGACGACGACGTTTTGGTCCGTCCTGGACCATTCTCAAGACAATCGACTTTATAATGGTCCAAGACGGACCGAAACATCGTCGTCTCCTCATCTTCTAGTGTGTAGTTTGGTCAACATTTTTCAGTCTCGTTATTGTGACTTTTCATCTTGCGATTCGTAGATATATTGACCAGGCAAAATAACGCACCCTGATGGTTGTTCACTTAAATGTTGACCAAGGACAACAACGAACCATTCTCGTTCACTTAAGTGAGGTTTCAAGACAACAACGAACCATTCTCGTTCACTTAAGTGAGGTTTCAAGACAACAACGAACCATTCTCGTTCACTTAAGTGAGGTTTCAAGACAACAACGAACCATTCTCGTTCACTTAAGTGAGGTTTCAAGACAACAACAAACCATTCTCGTTCACTTAAGTGAGGTTTCAAGACAACAACGAACCATTCTAGTTCACTTAAGTGAGTTTTCCTAAGACATCAACGTACCAGGCAGGTTGACTAAGGTGCTTGTCCCGGTCTGTCAACAGTTTACCTCCCTAACCAGTCCCGCCACACTTAAGAACAAGGGGGGGGGGGAAGGATATCCAAAACACAGCTTGATTAAAGGCAAAATGAAAACAAATGATCTGGTTTAATAACCTCTGATAAAATCCTCCTCATTTGCATGTTATTGGCTCGCCAAAATTTCCCCCCTCCCCCCCCCCACCCACCGGTGTGTAGGATAACACTGTTGTGTATCATTACTGTTATCTTTAATTATTTGTATTGGAAATATACGCTACTGATTGTCACGGAGTCGGTCTTTGATTGTTTGGCTCTAGTATGTTGGTCTGATTGTTAACAATCCAGTGTAGGCGGGTGCTGCCAGAGGTAAATAAAGAAGATGATCAATAAAAGTGAAGTAAAGTATCTCTGTAAATTTCAGGAAATACAGAAGACGGAAGAAAACAATTAGGCCTTTGAAAACCTAACAGCAAAACTTGACATGAATGACGAACTCTGCATTGTAACCTTGAAGCAAGTAGATGACTTGAAGGAAATCCTTGAGAGAATAAGGAATGCAACAGGAATGCATCACAGGAGGTGAATAGGATAACAGATGAGAGAATTAAGAAAGTAGAGAATGAGAGACTTGGAAAGTTAGACCAGATTAAACCTTAGCTGAAGCAGTAAAAAGATCCAGAGAAGACAACTATCACAACAGTGTCTTGCAGGTAAGTAAGTAATTATCCAAACAAGGCTTTAAGCCGGGAAGGTTTGAGGGTGAGAAAGTCCACGGGAGCGGTGACGAGCATTCGAACCTACGCGCAGGTTGGAATCCATTGCACGTGTGAGTGGAGTGTCAGAGGCTGTAAAAGCGCCTCAAGTCATGAACTGTACACGACAGGAGCTGGAGAGGGAGAGATGTGTGGTAATCGACAATGTACTAGAGCCAGAGGGGAAGACATGGCCAATGAGAGGGAAAGACCAAAAGTAATAAGAGAAAAGCTACGCATAATTTAGGCCAGAGATGCAACAATCGAAAGGGAGTATTTCAGTGGGCTAGGTAGGTTTCAGAGTGAAAAAAATCGACCAGTGAAAGTTATTTTTACGAAAGCAAACCTGTTAATTAAATGTATACTATCAGAAAAGATATATTTAAGGGACGAATAAAAGTGCTATGCAGTGCTCATCAGACATTATATGACCAAGGAGAGTAGGGAGTCAGAGAAGGAATCATAGAAAACGAGAAAGAAAATAAGAAATTGCATAGAGACCAGAAAATGGCATAAACAGTGCACAAGAAGAGGCAGCCCTGACAACATAGAGAAATAGTGAAGCTCTTAATGAAGCAACAGTGAGTACTACGGAGGGTGATTGCAGGGCTGCCCAGTCTAATGGGGCACTTTAACAAACGAGCAGGCATGTGTGACTAGATTAGATTGTCAACAAAGAATAAGGAAAGGAAAAAAAGATTGCCAGGAAGTATGTACACATATCCACACCTTCTGAAGCATAACACTAAAATTGTCAAAAACAAAAGTGATACAAATTAGTGTGCAGTGTGAAGTGTGCAACAGAAGTGTGAAATAGAAGTGTGCAACAAGACTGATGCCAGAGCTAAGAGAATTAAGCTAATATGAGGATAGGGTACTGGAATTAATCTCACAGCCCTAAGGAATAGATGAAGCAGAATGGATATGATCCCAACATATAAGATACTAATTGGAAACAGACGAGGAGGACAAGAACAGATTTTCCAATTTGAGAGAAAGTAGGCCAAGAGGACACAAGGGGAGAAGTTGGGAACACAAATGAGCGAAACGAATGCCAGGAAATGCTTATATCCTGTATGGGAAGTCAATAAGTAGAGAGCATTGAAAGAAGCAGTTGTGGAAGTCACCTCCATCACCTACACTCACAGACAGGTATCAGGGCTTCCCTTCTCAACAGTCACAGACAGGTATCAGGGCTTCTCTTCTCTACAGTCACAGACAGGTATCAGGGCTTCTCTTCTCTACAGACACAGACAGGTATCAGGGCTTCTCTTCTCTACAGTCACAGACAGGTATCAGGGCTTCTCTTCTCTACAGTCACAGACAGGTATCAGGGCTTCTCTTCTCTACAGACACAGACAGGTATCAGGGCTTCTCTTCTCTACAGTCACAGACAGGTATCAGGGCTTCTCTTCTCTACAGACACAGACAGGTATCAGGGCTTCTCTTCTCTACAGACACAGACAGGTATCAGGGCTTCTCTTCTCTACAGTCACAGACAGGTATCAGGGCTTCTCTTCTCTACAGTCACAGACAGGTATCAGGGCTTCTCTTCTCTACAGTCACAGACAGATATCAGGGCTTCTCTTCTCTACAGTCACAGACAGGTATCAGGGCTTCTCTTCTCTACAGACACAGACAGGTATCAGGGCTTCTCTTCTCTACAGACACAGACAGGTATCAGGGCTTCTCTTCTCTACAGACACAGACAGGTATCAGGGCTTCTCTTCTCTACAGTCACAGACAGGTATCAAGGCTTCTCTTCTCTACAGACACAGACAGGTATCAGAGCTTCCCTTCTCAACAGTCACAGACAGGTATCAGGGCTTCTCTTCTCAACAGTCACAGACAGGTATCAGGGCTTCCCTTCTCAACAGTCACAGACAGGTATCAGGGCTTCCCTTCTCAACACAGACAGGTATCAGGGCTTCCCTTCACAGTCACAGACAGGTATCAGGGCTTCCCTTCTCAGTCACAGACAGGTATCAGGGCTTCCCTTCTCAACACAGACAGGTATCAGGGCTTCCCTTCACAGTCACAGACAGGTATCAGGGCTTCCCTTCTCAGTCACAGACAGGTATCAGGGCTTCCCTTCACAGTCACAGACAGGTATCAGGGCTTCCCTTCACAGTCACAGACAGGTATCAGGGCTTCCCTTCTCAGTCACAGACAGGTATCAGGGCTTCCCTTCTCAGTCACAGACAGGTATCAGGGCTTCCCTTCTCAACACAGACAGGTATCAGGGCTTCCCTTCTCAACACAGACAGGTATCAGGGCTTCCCTTCTCAACACAGACAGGTATCAGGGCTTCCCTTCTCAACACAGACAGGTATCAGGGCTTCCCTTCTCAGTCACAGACAGGTATCAGGGCTTCCCTTCTCAGTCACAGACAGGTATCAGGGCTTCCCTTCTCAACAGTCACAGACAGGTATCAGGGCTTCTCTTCTCTACAGTCACAGACAGGTATCAGGGCTTCCCTTCTCAGTCACAGACAGGTATCAGGGCTTCCCTTCTCAGTCACAGACAGGTATCAGGGCTTCCCTTCTCAACACAGACAGGTATCAGGGCTTCCCTTCTCAACACAGACAGGTATCAGGGCTTCCCTTCTCAACACAGACAGGTATCAGGGCTTCCCTTCTCAACACAGACAGGTATCAGGGCTTCCCTTCTCAACACAGACAGGTATCAGGGCTTCCCTTCTCAACACAGACAGGTATCAGGGCTTCCCTTGCTTATATCAGAGAGCCCTGATACATATAATAACAAAACACCTCACTAATCCTTCCCACCACCACCGGAGCACACACTGGAGAGTCTCCCTTAAACCATCTTAACTTTAGAGAAAAGGACTCACCGTCAAACTGTTTGGGGAGTCGGCTCAGAACCGGCCTATTATCACGAGTACACACCCCTCGGAGCCGTTATGACCTACCCTCTCTCTCCTGGCTTTGGGATGACCTCCTCCTTGTTCGCTTCATGCAGGTCGGCGTTCAATCCCCGACCGTCCAAGTGGTTGGGCACCCTTCCTTCAAATCCTTATCCTGACCCCTTCCCAGTGCTATATAGTCGTAATGGCTTGGCGCTTTCTCCTCGTAGTTCACTTCCGGCTACTCTCTCGCCTTGTAGACATTCTCACCAGGACAAGTCCAAAACAAGATGTCTACAGACATTTATTTCAAATAGGCAGAGAATGAAATATAATAGCTTAGCCTCAGGCCTATAACAATACCAGTGGCCTATAGTGGTATAGGTCTATAACAATACCAGTGGCCTATAGTGGTATAGGTCTATAACAATACCAGTGGCCTATAGTGGTATAGGTCTATAACAATACCAGTGGCCTATAGTGGTATAGGTCTATAACAATACCAGTGGCCTATAGTGGTATAGGTCTATAACAATACCAGTGGCCTATAGTGGTATAGGTCTATAACAATACCAGTGGCCTATAGTGGTATAGGCCTATAACAATACCAGTGGCCTATAGTGGTATAGGTCTATAACAATACCAGTGGCCTATAGTGGTATAGGCCTATAACAATACCAGTGCTGTAACAAACAAACTACTCTCTAATGCTGCTTAATCTACACCATCAACCCCCCCCCCCCCCCCCCCTCACCGTTTGGGCTAGGCGACTTACATATAGATGACCTCAAACAAGAGAACATTAACGTGGTCACCTTGTACTCCGTCCTTCATAACATGGGACTTCATGCCCCGCCACACACACTAATGGTGTCCCTTATAACTCTCTGTGTTGCGTGTTGAGGCCCACTATTACGTCCGTTAGTCAATGGGTCCTCATGTTAGGTTGGTACTTCTGAAGCATCTTCAATAATACTCTTACTTCCAACACGAATGAAACACGTTCGTAAAGTTCATACAGGTGTAGGTCAAATATACAGGCTTCACTATACAGGTGTAGTTCAAATATACAGGCTTCACTATACAGGTGTAGGTCAAATACACAGGCTTCACCATACACGTGTAGTTCAAATACACAGGCTTCACCATACACGTGTAGTTCAAATATACAGGCTTCACCATACACGTGTAGTTCAAATATACAGGCTTCACCATACACGTGTAGTTCAAATATACAGGCTTCACCATACACGTGTAGTTCAAATATACAGGCTTCACCATACACGTGTAGTTCAAATATACAGGCTTCACCATACACGTGTAGTTCAAATATACAGGCTTCACCATACACGTGTAGTTCAAATATACAGGCTTCACCATACACGTGTAGTTCAAATATACAGGCTTCACCATACACGTGTAGTTCAAATATACAGGCTTCACCATACACGTGTAGTTCAAATATACAGGCTTCACCATACACGTGTAGTTCAAATATACAGGCTTCACCATACACGTGTAGTTCAAATATACAGGCTTCACCATACACGTGTAGTTCAAATATACAGGCTTCACCATACACGTGTAGTTCAAATATACAGGCTTCACCATACACGTGTAGTTCAAATATACAGGCTTCACCATACAGGTGTAGTTCAAAACCACAGGCTTCACCATACACGTGTAGTTCAAATATACAGGCTTCACCATACACGTGTAGTTCAAATATACAGGCTTCACCATACAGGTGTAGTTCAAATATAAAGGCTTCACCATACACGTGTAGTTCAAATATACAGGCTTCACCATACAGGTGTAGTTCAAATATAAAGGCTTCACCATACACGTGTAGTTCAAATATACAGGCTTCACCATACACGTGTAGTTCAAATATACAGGCTTCACCATACACGTGTAGTTCAAATATACAGGCTTCACCATACAGGTGTAGTTCAAATATAAAGGCTTCACCATACACGTGTAGTTCAAATATACAGGCTTCACCATACAGGTGTAGTTCAAATATAAAGGCTTCACCATACACGTGTAGTTCAAATACACAGGCTTCACATACACATGTAGTACAAATATACAGGCTTCACCATACACATGTAGTTCAAATATACAGGCTTCACCATACACATGTAGTACAAATATACAGGCTTCACCATACACATGTAGTACAAATATACAGGCTTCACCATACAGGTGTAGTACAAATACACAGGCTTCACATACACATGTAGTACAAATATACAGGCTTCACCATACACATGTAGTACAAATACACAGGCTTCACCATACACATGTAGTTCAAATACACAGGCTTCACCATACACATGTAGTACAAATATACAGGCTTCACCATACACATGTAGTTCAAATACACAGGCTTCACCATACACGTGTAGGCTTCACCATACACATGTAGTTCAAATACACAGGCTTCACCATACACGTGTAGGCTTCACCATACACGTGTAGTTCAAATACACAGGCTTCACCATACACGTGTAGTTCAAATACACAGGCTTCACCATACACGTGTAGTTCAAATACACAGGCTTCACCATACACATGTAGTTCAAATACACAGGCTTCACCATACACATGTAGTACAAATATACAGGCTTCACCATACACATGTAGTTCAAATACACAGGCTTCACCATACACGTGTAGGCTTCACCATACACATGTAGTTCAAATACACAGGCTTCACCATACACGTGTAGGCTTCACCATACAGGTGTAGTTCAAATACACAGGCTTCACCATACACGTGTAGGCTTCACCATACAGGTGTAGTTCAAATACACAGGCTTCACCATACACGTGTAGGCTTCACCATACAGGTGTAGTTCAAATACACAGGCTTCACCATACACGTGTAGTTCAAATACACAGGCTTCACCATACACGTGTAGTTCAAATACACAGGCTTCACCATACACGTGTAGTACAAATACACAGGCTTCACCATACACATGTAGTACAAATACACAGGCTTCACCATACACATGTAGTACAAATACACAGGCTTCACCATACACGTGTAGTACAAATACACAGGCTTCACCATACAGGTGTAGTACAAATACACAGGCTTCACCATACACGTGTAGTACAAATACACAGGCTTCACCATACACGTGTAGTACAAATACACAGGCTTCACCATACAGGTGTAGTACAAATACACAGGCTTCACCATACACGTGTAGTACAAATACACAGGCTTCACCATACACGTGTAGGCTTCACCATACAGGTGTAGTACAAATACACAGGCTTCACCATACACGTGTAGTACAAATACACAGGCTTCACCATACACGTGTAGGCTTCACCATACAGGTGTAGTACAAATACACAGGCTTCACCATACACGTGTAGTTCAAATACACAGGCTTCACCATACACGTGTAGTTCAAATACACAGGCTTCACCATACACGTGTAGGCTTCACCATACACGTGTAGTTCAAATACACAGGCTTCACCATACACAAACCACAAAAGGATGTCGGGACGACTCCTGTCCAACGGTCCACAAATATGGCGCCCTACCAGGTCGTCCACATATATGGCGTCCACATAAAGACCTACATATCTCATATGTAGGTCATAAGATCTCACTTGATCTCAAGTGACATCTTAAGACCTACATCCCCGTTGCGTCTCGTATCATATTGTTGACATCTTACCTTGTTTCCTTAAGATGCTTGCCCTCTGGTGTTCTCAGTCATAATTACTGATGTTTGATTGGTTTAATTCATTTACATGACTTTTTAATCTGGTCTGGTGCTCAGTAACTCTCACACAAGCAGGTCGACCTTGAGGTTTATAAGACAGGTAAGTACTTTGTGTAAGTATCCCTCCACCACTACACCCTGTACCACCACACCCTGTACCACCACACCCTCCACCACCACACCCTGTACCACCACACCCTGTACCACCACACCCTGTACCACCACACCCTGTACCACCACACCCTGCACCAGCACACCCTGTACCACCACACCCTGTACCACCACACCCTGTACCACCACACCCTGTACCACCACACCCTGCACCAGCACACCCTGTACCACCACACCCTGTACCACCACACCCTCCACCACCACACCCTCCACCACCACACCCTCCACCACCACACCCTGTACCACCACACCCTCCACCAACACACCCTCCACCACCACACCCTGTACCACAACACCGTCCACCACCACACCCTCCACCACCACACCATCCACCACCACACCCTGTACCACCACACCCTCCACCACCACACCCTCCACCACCACACCCTCCACCACCACACCCTGTACCACCATTCCCTCCACCACCACACCATCCACCACCACACCATCCACCACCACACCCTCCACCATCACACCCTGTACCACCACACCCTCCACCACCACACCCTCCACCACCACACCCTCCACCACCACACCCTGCACCACCACACCCTCCACCACCACACCCTGTACCACCACACCCTCCACCACCACACCCTCCACCACCACACCCTCCACCACCACACCCTCCACCACCACACCCTCCACCACCACACCATCCACCACCACACCCTGTACCACCACACCCTCCACCACCACACCCTCCACCAGCACACCCTCCACCACCACACCCTGTACCACAACACCCTCCACCACCACACCCTCCACCACCACACCATCCACCACCACACCCTGTACCACCACACCCTCCACCACCACACCATCCACCACCACACCATCCACCACCACACCCTCCACCATCACACCCTGTACCACCACACCCTCCACCACCACACCCTCCACCACCACACCCTCCACCACCACACCCTGCACCACCACACCCTCCACCACCACACCCTGCACCACCACACCCTCCACCACCACACCCTGCACCACCACACCCTCCACCACCACACCCTGTACCAACACACCCTCCACCACCACACGCTCCACCACCACACCCTGTACCACCACACCCTCCACCACCACACCCTCCACCACCACACCCTGCACCACCACACCCTCCACCACCACACCCTGTACCAACACACCCTCCACCACCACACCCTGCACCACCACACCCTCCACCACCACACCCTCCACCACCACACCCTGCACCACCACACCCTCCACCACCACACCCTGTACCACCACACCCTCCACCACCACACCCTGCACCACCACACCCTCCACCACCACACCCTGTACCAACACACCCTCCACCACCACACCCTGCACCACCACACCCTCCACCACCACACCCTGCACCACCACACCCTCCACCACCACACCCTGTACCACCACACCCTCCACCACCACACCCTCCACCACCACACCCTGCACCACCACACCCTCCACCACCACACCCAGTACCACCACACCCTCCACCAACACACCCTGTACCAGCACACCCTCCACCAACACACCACAACACCCGTGGGACGTGAGGTGTATTGCTTGTAGTGTAGTGTCATGTAGGTGAAACTACACTACACCCTCACTACACTACACCCTCACTACACTACACCCACACTACACTACACCCACACTACACTACACCCACACTAACACTACCTCCACATATAAGAACTACCTCACACCGGCGACACCCACACGTGTGGTGTGGTCAACATATCTACAGCCTCGTTATTGTGACTCACCATCTGCATGTTTCTAATGTTCTTCACTTGGGAAGAAAGTTAAATTAGTTATTTTATTTTACATTAGTCCTGTTGCATGTCAATAATGAATTCGTCTATCTGAAACTCTGTGCAACAACTGAAGGCGTGACAGGTGTGTGGTGTGTGGGGTGTGACAGGTGTGGGATGTGACAGGTGTGGGGTGTGACAAGGGGAGGTGTCACCCGTCCAAGGGGACGTGTCACCCGTCCAAGGGGAGGTGTCACCCGTCCAAGGGGAGGTGTCACCCGTCCAAGGGGAGATGTCACCCGTCCAAGGGGAGGTGTCACCCGTCCAAGGGGAGGTGTCACCCGTCCAAGGGGAGATGTCACCCGTCCAAGGGGAGGTGACACCCATCTAAGGGGAGGTGACACCCGTCCAAGGGAAGGTGTCACCCGTCCAAGGGGAGGTGACACCCATCTAAGGGGAGGTGTCACCCGTCCAAGGGGAGGTGTCACCCGTCCAAGGGGAGGTGTCACCCGTCCAAGGGAAGCTGTCACCCGTCCTAGGGGAGCTGACAGCCATCGTAGGAAGGAGATAAGAATTAAGGGAGATAAGAGATCAAGGGATGGATATATCAGAGATATCCACTCTCATTGTCTCTCACTTTCTCTACCACTTTCTCTCTTTCCTATTTTAAGACTAGGTAACTAGTGAAATTGCAAGCAAGAGCTGTTATCCTACCTCACCTCATCTGAAGCCTGCTCCTAGAAACAATTTCAAACTCTCTCTCTCCCTCCCTCCCTCTCCCTCTCTCTCTCTTTATTATGAGCAAGATAAAAGGTTTCACAAAAGAGTTAATTGCCTCTTTATAACCTTCTCTCTTACTGAAAAAAAACTTTTGTGTGGGATGTGATGGCCCCCCATTGTCCGACCATTATGCAGCCAATGGCAAAGGCACATTAAGAGAAGCACCGAACCAAGGGTCCATTAACTGAGATTAATCATTCCTTCAGTGACAAATGATGAGTTCAATCTTCACCTGCGGGTTTAATAGTGTCATCATCCCAAATGCTAAGTTGATGTGTATCTAAGAATCGTAGGGACTTCAGGAGACTTGGCAGTCATTGCAGTCACAAGAGAAATGACATTAGCAATGGGGAAAATCCATAGCTGTGATTAGGTTTTGAATCTAGAAGTCGGGGGTTCCTAGGTGCGCTGGGAATACCCAGGGCGCAGGTTCGAATCCTTATTACAGCTTCCGTGGATTATATTACTCACTGGATTATTATTGTAATCATCACAGAACTGTGATCTAAACTGTCCCTATTTTCAGCTTGTTACAACTTGTAATAAAGTTGTTACAACTTGTTATATAGCTTGTTATAACTTGTTAGGTGTTAAACATTGTTGGTACGTTGTAGCCACGTTGTAGTTTCGTTGTGTATATGGTGGGCGGGTTATACCTTATAAGGGTATAAGGTATCATCATATCACGAATATGATGATGCCTTATCATCATATCATTCGCATATCATCACGAATGATCATTCTATCTTCGACACAATTAATGGTAAGGGATCCGACTCTCATTAGCACATGTATGACTGCTTTGGGCGATTCATCAGTAATTTAGATATTTAAGTGAAGAAATAACTGTATATATATATATATATATATATATATATATATATATATATATATATATATATATATATATATATATATATATATATATATATATATATATATATATAATCTTAATCAGCCTTAATCTCTTGCTAGTTCTGTTTTATTATTCTCACGTTGCTTCTCTCCTTCTCATTACAATCTCTTGTAATCCTTGTCAAATTATTTCTGGTTGATGAGAAATGCTCTGTTCTCTCTCATTCTCATCAATGTCATTTTGTTTTTCGTATGTGATTTTCAGTACTTTCTTGCTGATGGTCCTTTACGCTACATGACCAGGTTTCAGAGTGTTCTCTCATGTTTCAGTGTTCTTTTATGTTTCAGTGTTCTCTCAGGTTTCAGTGTTCTCTCAGGTTTCAGTGTTGTCATGTTTCAGACAGTGTTCTCTCATGTTTCAGACAATGTTCTCTCATGTTTCAATGTTCTCTCATGTTTCAGACAGTGTTCTCTCATGTTTCAGACAGTGTTCTCTCATGTTTTAGTGTTCTCTCATGTTTCAGACAGTGTTCTCTCATGTTTCAGACAGTGTTCTCTCATGTTTTAGTGTTCTCTCATGTTTCAGACAGTGTTCTCTCATGTTTCAGACAGTGTTCTCTCATGTTTCAGACAGTGTTCTCTCATGTTTCAGACAGTGTTCTCTCATGTTTCAGACAGTGTTCTCATGTTTCACACAGTGTTCTCTCATGTTTCAGACAGTGTTCTCTCATGTTTCAGACAGTGTTCTCTCATGTTTCAGACAGTGTTCTCTCATGTTTCAGACAGTGTTCTCTCATGTTTCAGACAGTGTTCTCTCATGTTTCAGACAGTGTTCTCTCATGTTTTAGTGTTCTCTCATGTTTCAGACAGTGTTCTCTCATGTTTCAGACAGTGTTCTCTCATGTTTCAGTGTTCTCTCATGTTTCAGACAGTGTTCTCTCATGTTTTAGTGTTCTCTCATGTTTCAGACAGTGTTCTCTCATGTTTTAGTGTTCTCTCATGTTTCAGACAGTGTTCTCTCATGTTTTAGTGTTCTCTCATGTTTCAGACAGTGTTCTCTCATGTTTTAGTGTTCTCTCATGTTTCAGACAGTGTTCTCTCATGTTTCAGACAGTGTTCTCTCATGTTTCAGACAGTGTTCTCTCATGTTTCAGACAGTGTTCTCTCATGTTTCAGACAGTGTTCTCTCATGTTTCAGACAGTGTTCTCTCATGTTTCAGACAGTGTTCTCTCATGTTTCAGACAGTGTTCTCTCATGTTTCAGACAGTGTTCTCTCATGTTTCAGACAGTGTTCTCTCATGTTTCAGACAGTGTTCTCTCATGTTTTAGTGTTCTCTCATGTTTCAGACAGTGTTCTCTCATGTTTCAGACAGTGTTCTCTCATGTTTCAGACAGTGTTCTCTCATGTTTCAGACAGTGTTCTCTCATGTTTTAGTGTTCTCTCATGTTTCAGACAGTGTTCTCTCATGTTTCAGACAGTGTTCTCTCATGTTTCAGACAGTGTTCTCTCATGTTTTAGTGTTCTCTCATGTTTCAGACAGTGTTCTCTCATGTTTCAGACAGTGTTCTCTCATGTTTCAGACAGTGTTCTCTCATGTTTCAGACAGTGTTCTCTCATGTTTTAGTGTTCTCTCATGTTTCAGACAGTGTTCTCTCATGTTTTAGTGTTCTCTCATGTTTCAGACAATGTTCTCTCATGTTTCAGACAGTGTTCTCTCATGTTTCAGACAGTGTTCTCTCATGTTTCAGACAGTGTTCTCTCATGTTTCAGACAGTGTTCTCTCATGTTTCAGACAATGTTCTCTCATGTTTCAATGTTCTCTCATGTTTCAGACAGTGTTCTCTCATGTTTCAGACAGTGTTCTCTCATGTTTTAGTGTTCTCTCATGTTTCAGACAGTGTTCTCTCATGTTTTAGTGTTCTCTCATGTTTCAGACAGTGTTCTCTCATGTTTTAGTGTTCTCTCATGTTTCAGTGCTCTCTCATGTTTCAGACAGTGTTCTCTCATGTTTCAGTGCTCTCTCATGTTTCAGACAGTGTTCTCTCATGTTTTAGTGTTCTCTCATGTTTCAGACAGTGTTCTCTCATGTTTCAGTGCTCTCTCATGTTTCAGACAATGTTCTCTCATGTTTCAGACAATGTTCTCTCATGTTTCAATGTTCTCTCATGTTTCAGACAGTGTTCTCTCATGTTTCAGACAGTGCTCTCTCATGTTTCAGTGCTCTCTCATGTTTCAGACAGTGTTCTCTCATGTTTCAGACAATGTTCTCTCATGTTTCAATGTTCTCTCATGTTTCAGACAGTGTTCTCTCATGTTTCAGACAGTGCTCTCTCGTGTTTCAGACAGTGTTCTCTCATGTTTCAGACAGTGTTCTCTCATGTTTCAGACAGTGTTCTCTCATGTTTTAGTGTTCTCTCATGTTTCAGTGCTCTCTCATGTTTCAGACAGTGTTCTCTCATGTTTCAGACAGTGTTCTCTCATGTTTTAGTGTTCTCTCATGTTTTAGTGTTCTCTCATGTTTTAGTGTTCTCTCATGTTTTAGTGTTCTCTCATGTTTTAGTGTTCTCTCATGTTTCAGACAGTGTTCTCTCATGTTTCAGACAGTGTTCTCTCATGTTTTAGTGTTCTCTCATGTTTCAGACAGTGTTCTCTCATGTTTCAGACAGTGTTCTCTCATGTTGCGTGCTGGGAAGCAGTCTGGTCTTCGCTGAGCGTCAGTTACTTGTTCTTCAGTCCCTATAATTCCGGTACAGGTTTAACTTTTAGTTCACTTTCCAACTGTTTTCTTTATCCCTGAAAAGAATTCTGATAGTCAGGTTAACTACCTTCACAGTTCGCTGTTATCGTCTATTATCTCTCTCTTCCTCTTTCACTAACGTACAATGATATCACATATATAAAGGGTAATAGACAAGATATCACTCATTATATATGTGATATCATTTTAAGCCAATGAAAGAAGAAAGAAAATTATGAAGGAAAAACGATTATCAAGCCATTACGACTATATAGCACTAGGAAGGAATCAGGATATAAGGATTTAGGATGGGACGGGGGGAAAGGAATGGTGCCCAACCACTTGTGGACGGTCGGGGATTGAACGCCGACCTGCAGTAAGCGAGACCGAGAGAGACGATAATAGTAGCAAAGCTACGGAGGAAATTATTCTGAATGTCAGGATTTTTTTATGGATAAAAAAAACAGTTGGAAAGTGAAGTAATATTTATACCTAAACCTTCCTCCCCCCCCCCTGTCCCATCCCCCCCCGTCCCATCCCTAATCCTTATCCTTCCTACTGATATATAGTTTAACGGCTTGGCGCTTTCCTCCTGATAGTTACCTGCCCTTTATTACATAGGGAATATTAGCACATTATACATGTTAATTTCACTATGTGTGTAACCTTGTCCAGCTTGGTAAACTCACTATATACTCATGAGTCTGTGTGGAGTCTGGTGCACTCACTACATACTCATGAGTACGTGTCCAGCTTTGTAAACTCACTATATACTCATGAGTGAGTCCAGCTTGGTAAACTCACTATATACTCATGAGTACGTGTCCAGCTTGGTAAACTCACTACATACTCATGAGTACGTGTCCAGCCTGGTAAACTCACTACACACTTATGAGTCTGTGTCCAGCTTGGTAAACTCACTATATACTCATGAGTACGTGTCCAGCTTGGTAAACTCACTATATACTCATGAGTGTGTCCAGCCTGGTAAAATCACTACTCTCTCATGAGTGTGTCCAGCTTGGTAAACTCACTACACTCTCATGAGTGTGTTCAGCTTTGTAAACTCACTACACACTCATGAGTGTGTCCAGCTTGGTAAACTCACTACACTCTCATGAGTGTGTCCAGCTAGGTAAACTCACTACACTCTCATGAGTGTGTCCAGCCTGGTAAACTCACTACACACCCATGAGTGTGTCCAGCCTGGTAAACTCACTACAAACCCATGAGTGTGTCCAGCTTGGTAAACTCACTACATACTCATGAGTACGAGTCCAGCTTGGTAAACTCACTACATACTCATGAGTACGTGTCCAGCCTGATAAACCCACTACACACCCATGAGTGTGTCCAGCCTGGTAAACTCACTACACACCCATGAGTGTGTCCAGCCTGGTAAACTCACTACACACCCATGAGTGTGTCCAGCCTGGTAAACTCACTACACACCCATGAGTGTGTCCAGCCTGGTAAACTCACTACACACCCATGAGTGTGTCCAGCCTGGTAAACTCACTACACACCCATGAGTGTGTCCAGCCTGGTAAACTCACTACACACCCATGAGTGTGTCCAGCCTGGTAAACTCACTACACACCCATGAGTGTGTCCAGCCTGGTAAACTCACTACACACCCATGCGTGTGTCCAGCCTGGTAAACTCACTACACACCCATGAGTGTGTCCAGCCTGGTAAACTCACTACTCACATCTCTGGTAAACTCTAACGCAACATTTCCCACAAGGTCGGTCACCATATTTACAAACTTTTAAACCACTTAAGATCCTTTACAAAGCAAATCTCTCGCAGTTTTCTCGGTAAATATTGAAAATTTCCGCCTCGACTCTTAAATGGTCCATTGGTTCTCAGCTCGGATACGTGTCTGACGGAAACGCTTGGGCTCAGAAACTGAAACTTCAGAAACTGTTACTGACGCCAGGCATATCGGGGGCGGGGGTGAAGAGAAGTGTCAGGTGAAAAAGGCAAAACCATTACAGGCATACTGATCCACCACCGGCAGGTAGACTGTTGACCTAGATATGATGGACTGAAGTAATCTCTGTATATACCTTCCTTGGAGTTCCACACACCATATCCAGGACCCAATTAAACCTGCCGGCTGGTCAGCAGGCTGGTGCCACAGCTTCAATAACTCTTCAGAGACTGACAGGCTCTAGGCCAGACACAAAGCCAACCACAACAGCCAAGTGGAAACCAAAACTGGAATGGTATTCGAATGTAATAACGTTATCTCTTGTACAATTTTCTGTCCCACATTGACAGGAATTTTGTCCACAAAATATTCCGAACGGAACAGTAAAGCTGCAAACTTTATTAGTGCCTTTACAGACTTTATTGCTCAGCACGCTGTCAGCTGCACAGTAATATTGTTCAGCACGCTGTCAGCTGCTCAGTAATATTGCTCAGCACGCTGTCAGCTGCTCAGTAATATTGCTCAGCACGCTGTCAGCTGCTCAGTAATATTGCTCAGCACGCTGTCAGCTGCTCAGTAATATTGTTCAGCAAGCTGTCAGCTGCACAGTAATATTGGTCAACCCACTGTCAGCTGCACAGTAATATTGCTCAACACTGTCAGCAGCAGAGTAATATTGCTCAGCACGCTGTCAGCTGCACAGTAATATTGTTCAACACACAGTCAGCTGCACAGTAATATTGTTCACCACGCTGTCAGCTGCACAATAATATTGCTCAGCACGCTGTCAGCTGCACATTAATATTGCTCAACACGCTGTCAGCTGCACAGTAATATTGCTCAACACACTGTCAGCTGCACAGTAATATTGCTCAGCACGCTGTCAGCTGCACAGTAATATTGCTCAACACACTGTCAGCTGCACAGTAATATTGCTCAACACACTGTCAGCTGCACAGTAATATTCTTCAACACACTGTCAGCTGCACAATAATATTGCTCAACACACTGTCAGCTGCACAGTAATATTGCTCAACACACTGTCAGCTGCACAGTAATATTGTTCACCACGCTGTCAGCTGCACAATAATATTGCTCAGCACGCTGTCATCTGCACAATAATATTGCTCAGCACGCTGTCAGCTGCACAATAATATTGCTCAGCACGCTGTCAGCTGCACAGTAATATTGCTCAACACGCTGTCAGCTGCACAGTAATATTGCTCAACACACTGTCAGCTGCACAGTAATATTCTTCAACACACTGTCAGCTGCACAGTAATATTCTTCAACACACTGTCAGCTGCACAGTAATATTCTTCAACACACTGTCAGCTGCACAGTAATATTGCTCAACACACTGTCAGCTGCACAATAATATTGCTCAACACACTGTCAGCTGCACAATAATATTGCTCAACACACTGTCAGCTGCACAGTAATATTGCTCAACACACTGTCAGCTGCACAATAATATTGCTCAACACACTGTCAACTGCACAATAATATTGCTCAACACACTGTCAGCTGCACAGTAATATTCTTCAACACACTGTCAGCTGCACAATAATATTGCTCAACACACTGTCAGCTGCACAGTAATATTGCTCAACACACTGTCAGCTGCACAGTAATATTGTTCACCACGCTGTCAGCTGCACAATAATATTGCTCAGCACGCTGTCAGCTGCACAATAATATTGCTCAGCACGCTGTCAGCTGCACAATAATATTGCTCAGCACGCTGTCAGCTGCACAGTAATATTGCTCAACACGCTGTCAGCTGCACAGTAATATTGCTCAACACACTGTCAGCTGCACAGTAATATTCTTCAACACACTGTCAGCTGCACAGTAATATTCTTCAACACACTGTTAGCTGCACAGTAATATTCTTCAACACACTGTCAGCTGCACAGTAATATTGCTCAACACACTGTCAGCTGCACCATAATATTGCTCAACACACTGTCAGCTGCACAGTAATATTGCTCAACACACTGTCAGCTGCACAGTAATATTGCTCAACACACTGTCAGCTGCACAGTAATATTGCTCAACACACTGTCAGCTGCACAGTAATATTGCTCAACACACTGTCAGCTGCACAGTAATATTGCTCAACACACTGTCAACTGCACAATAATATTGCTCAACACACTGTCAGCTGCACAGTAATATTGCTCAACACACTGTCAGCTGCACAGTAATATTGCTCAACACACTGTCAGCTGCACAATAATATTGCTCAACACACTGTCAGCTGCACAATAATATTGCTCAACACTGTCAACTGCACAATAATATTGCTCAACACACTGTCAGCTGCACAATAATATTGCTCAACACACTGTCAGCTGCACAATAATATTGCTCAACACACTGTCAGCTGCACAATAATATTGCTCAACACTGTCAGCTGCACAATAATATTGCTCAACACACTGTCAGCTGCACAATAATATTGCTCAACACTGTCAGCTGCACAATAATATTGCTCAACACACTGTCAGCTGCACAATAATATTGCTCAACACTGTCAGCTGCACAATAATATTGCTCAACACACTGTCAGCTGCACAATAATATTGCTCAACACTGAGCCATCAAGGTGACTCTTTATTACTTACTGAGCACAGCGTCAACTGCGTCACTCTTCATTAATAAATTATCAAGTTATGACTTTATTAGTAGTGACTTTATTGTGCACGTGTGTTGTTGTTGTTGTTGTTGTTGTTGTTGTTGTTGTTGTTGTTGTTGTAGTTGTTGTTGTTGTTGTTGTTGTTGTTGTTGTTGTTGTTGTTGTTGTTGTAGTTGTTGTTGTAGTTGTTGTTGTTGTTGTTGTTGTAGTTGTTGTTGTTGTTGTTGTTGTTGTTGTTGTTGTTGTTGTTGTTGTTGTTGTTGTTGTTGTTGTTGTAGTTGTTGTTGTTGTTGTTGTTGTTGTTGTTGTTGTTGTTGTTGTAGTTGTTGTTGTTGTTGTTGTTGTTGTTGTTGTTGTTGTTGTAGTTGTTGTTGTTGTTGTTGTTGTTGTTGTAGTTGTTGTTGTTGTTGTTGTTGTTGTTGTAGTTGTTGTTGTTGTTGTTGTTGTTGTTCAGATCGTGGACTCCTACACCTGCGGCCTTATTGTTAAACACACACATCTGTTTTTTATTAATAATACCGTTGGCATCTGTTATTACATCTATTTACTCAATATAGGGACACTTGTACTCGCCTAGTTGTGTTTGTGGGGGTTGAGCTCTGGCTCTCTCGGCCCGCCTCTCAACTGTCAATCTACCTTTTTACTTGTACTCCTCAATCTTTTCAATTTCTTCAATCGGGTATGAATAGTGTATTTGCTGCTGTATTTTTCCGTTATCTCCCGTGTGGGCTGTACAAGGAACGCTCATTAAGTTGCTGTATTGTTGAGAAATCAGTAGGAGCCTTCAGCAAGGGTTCGATCCCCCTGCTGGGGTTGGACTGCTTCTACTCCCCCGGCTCGGGGGAGTACAAGAACTCCAGAAACTCTCCGCAGGTATGTTCCAGGTAAGCAGTAATAATAATAACCCTTGTTGGGAGAAAGTTGGACCGAGTGAATATTTCTTGAGAGTCAGAAAGGTTTTAGCTATTTATTTAATTATAAGGGGAAAGTGCCCAGCCATTTCGACTACATAGCACTGGGAAGGGATCAGGAAAATGATTTGGGATGGGACGGAGGAAAGGAATGGTGCCCAACCACTTGTATGTCTGCAATCCCCGATTATGCAGGTCGGGGATTGAACGCCGACCTGCATAGTTCCTCATTAATGGGGGTCATTTTAACAATTAGGTCTTGGCCGGCATAACTAGACAACAGCCAGGACTCCTGAAAAGTTATCTTTCTCTGGTAGGAAACTATATTAGCACGCAATATATTCCATAATATATTCCATAATTATTTCCATATTAGCACGCTATATATTCCATAATTACGTCGACGTCCTTGCAGAGGAAATTGTCTGCCATATCTGTGTTTTTTGTGGATTTTGCAACATTGATGAGAAAATTAAGACACGCAGCTGACTAAGGTCTACGTCTGGGACACCAAGATGCCATCCAGCGGTGCTCAAGGAGATCTTGATGCTTAATTACTTCTAAATCTGAAATATGTCATGTGATGAGTATAGAGATGAAGGGGCCCAAAGGTCATGGTGGTTGCTGGAGACACAGAAGATCAGGAGAGACGTCGCGACCAGAGGTCATGGTGGAAGCTGGAGACACAGAAGATCAGGAGAGACGTCGCGACCAGAGGTCATGGTGGTAGCTGGAGACACAGAAGATCAGGAGAGACGTCGCGACCAGAGGTCATGGTGGAAGCTGGAGACCAGAAGATCAGGAGAGACGTCGCGACCAGAGGACATGGTGGTAGCTGGAGACACACAAGATCAGGAGAGACGTCGCGACCAGAGGTCATGGTGGAAGCTGGAGACACAGAAGATCAGGAGAGACGTCGCGACCAGAGGTCATGGTGGAAGCTGGAGACACAGAAGATCAGGAGAGACGTCGCGACCAGAGGACATGGTGGTAGCTGGAGATATCATTCATTTCCACATGTCTTACTCGTGATAATGGATCATCCACTTACAACTGCATTACTTATTACACTGCATCATACACTTTGATCTGTATTACTCATGGTGTTGTATCATACGCTGAGCTGTGTGACCCAGGACCTGACATCATACACCACACTGCCAGTGTTCGCTCCTCCAGCAGCCTATGCACTCAGACACAGAGTCCATGGACTCAGACACAGAGTTCATGGATTCAGACACAGAGTTCATGGACTCAGACACAGAGTTCATGGACTCAGACCCACAGCCCATGGACTCAGACCCACAGCCCATGGACTCAGACCCACAGCCCATGGACTCAGACCCACAGCCCATGGACTCAGACCCACAGCCAATGGACTCAGACCCACAGTCATGGACTCGTAAACACAGTACCTCACAAAAGGCTGTTACAAAAGTTGGAGCAGCAGGCAGGAGTAAAAGGGAAGGTGCTCCAGTGGATAAGGGAGTACCTAAGCAACAGGAAACAGCGAGTAACGGTGAAAGGGGAGACATCAGAGTGGCGAGATGTCACTAGCGGACTCCCACAGGGCTCTGTACTCGGACCCATCCTGTTTCTAGTATATGTGAACGACCTTCCAGAGGGTATAGACTCATTCCTCTCAATGTTTGCTGATGATGCAAAAATTATGAGAAGAATCAAGACGGATGAAGATAGACAGAGACTACAGGATGACCTGGACAAACTGGAGGAATGGTCTAGAAAATGGCTCCTAAAGTTCAACTCAGGAAAGTGTAAAGTAATGAAATTAGGTGAAGGGAGCAGGAGGCTGAACACAAGGTACCATCTGGGAGGTGAAATCCTGCAAGAGTCAAAGAGAGAGAAAGATCTGGGGTTGATATCACACCGAACCTGTCCCCAGAGGCCCACATCAAAAGGATATCATCAGCGCCATATGCTAGACTGGCCAATATAAGAACTGCCTTTAGAAACTTGTGTAAGGAATCGTTCAGGACCCTGTATACCACATATGTCAGACCAATCCTGGAGTATGCAGCTCCAGCCTGGAGTCCATACTTAGTTAAACACAAGACGAAGTTAGAGAAGATTCAGAGGTATGCCACCAGACTGGTCCCGGAACTGAGAGGAATGAGTTACGAGGAAAGGCTAAGGGAGCTGAACCTCACATCCCTGGAAAATAGAAGAGTAAGAGGAGACATGATAACCACCTACAAAGTTCTCAGGGGAATTGACAGGGTGGACAAAGACAAACTCTTTAGCGCGGGTGGAACACGCAGTAGGGGACACAGGTGGAAACTTAGTACCCACATGAGCCACAGAGACGTTAGAAAGAACTTTTTCAGTGTCAGAGTAGTTAACAAATGGAATGCATTAAGTAGTGTTGTGGTGGAGGCTGACTCCATACACAGTTTCAAATGTAGATATGATAGAGCCCAATAGGCTCAGGAATCAGTACACCAGTTGATTGACAGTTGAGAGGCGGGACCAAAGAGCCAGAGCTCAGCCCCCGCAAGCACAACTAGGTGAGTACACTCCATGGACTCATAAACACACCCCATGGACTCATAAACACAGCCCATGGACTCATAAGCACACTCCATGGACTCATAAACACACCCCATGGACTCATAAACACAGCCCATGGACTCATAAACACAGCCCATGGACTCATAAACACACTCCATGGACTCATAAACACACTCCATGGACTCATAAACACACCCCATGGACTCATAAACACACCCCATGGACTCATAAACACAGCCCATGGACTCATAAACACAGCCCATGGACTCATAAACACAGCCCATGGACTCATAAACACAGCCCATGGACTCATAAACACAGCCCATGGACTCATAAACACACTCCAGGGACTCATAAACACACTCCAGGGACTCATAAACACAGCCCATGGACTCATAAACACAGCCCATGGACTCATAAACACACCCCATGGACTCATAAACATAGCCCACTCTGCGTGTATCAATATCCATATATGCCAAGTGAGAACTGGTTCATATCTGTGAATACATTTATACAAAACTGTGAGGACTGTGTGAGTGGGGGCGAAGCTTTGCATGTATGAATACTAATGAAGTATCCAGAGCCTGTGATGTATTACTGTATACGTCCAAGCAATGTATACGAGAGTTATGATGTATTGCTATGTATCCAAGCAAGTATACTGACTGAATGAATACTGACCGATGGGATTGTGTTTCTGCAGGCAAAGCATCCTGATTGGTTGTTTAATAATCTTAACTTTATATTAACTATACCTTGAGTGGGTGTTTTATATTTTTATTTAAACTTTATGTTCGTTTTATCGGTTTTATTGATTTTGTTTAAGTATTTATCTCGTGAGTCAGATATATTAATTTTCTAAACTTTGCATCTCTATCATTACTTAGATATCTTTCTTATATGAATAATATATTAAGTAGATGGACGATAGTTATATATAATTATATATCATGAGGAATAAAAAGTTTTTTCTTTTAAATTAGTTTCCCTATAATTTACTACTTTTTTTCTCCAATAATTCGATAAAACTTTTTTTCTCTGTTTTAATTAATAAAGTAGAAGTATCTCTCTATCTTCGAGATAATTATTCACAAAGTTATGCAAAAATTATGCTTAAGACTAAGTTGTGTACTCAGCTTTACTATTAAGATTGTTTGAGAATACTCAACTCCTGTACCAGCCACGGGGCTAGATTCACAAAGCAGTTACGCAGGCACTTACGGGCCTGTACATCTTTTCTCAATCTTTGGCGGCTTTGTTTACAATTATTAAACAGTTAATGAGCTCCGAAGCACTAGGAGGCTGTTTATAACACTAACAACAGTTGATTGGCAAGTTTTCATGCTTGTAAACTGTTTAATAAATGTAACCAAAGCCGTCAAAGTCTGAGGAAAGATGTATACGTTAGTAAGTGCTTGCATAACTGCGTCGTGAATCTGGCGCCTGATCTTCGAGCCTGTTGTGGTCTGATGTGATCTGTATACCCTTTTCTGGCGTCTGAAAATGTTGAATAGGATGAGGCTGGACAACATTGATACGATGAATATTAAAATTGTAGCAGTAGGCATCCATGAGTCTCAGGAGACTATGGAGTTGCGCTCTGGTTGTCGGTCTGGAGTGGCCATGAAAATTTACATGAAGCATCATACATATACATATACATGGGTTTACCTCGCCCCATCATAGACATTAGAGATGAAGGGCCCTTAATCGTAGTGGGAGAGACGCTGTTTAAGGCTTTTGGTAACTTGCCCCGCTCCATGCAGGTCGGAGTTCAATCCCCGACCGTCCAAGTGGTTGGGCTGGTCCAGGTCCTCACTGACTCACCACATGATTCACTCATTACCCACATGATTCACTTTACTCATTCACCATCCCCTTTCCCCTTGAAGCGCAAATGACTCCATTACCTCTTGGTAAGGAATCAATACAGTTTTGATAATACTTGAGGTAATTCATTAAATATGGTGAAGAGTTTTAAAGAGTTTTGTTACGAGTTCTTCTTCAATTGCGTGCTGATTGGCTTGTTCGTGTGGGTGTCGTCGGCAGGAGTGATCTACGTCCTGGGCTGCCTCAGGCACCACCTCTTGCACCTGCTGCAGGAGCAGCAGGGCTGCTGGAGCTATCTGCCTGTTGTGGGCAGGTTCTTCACGTCGCAGGATGCCATCAGGGGCCTGACCCAAGACCCGGACACAATGATGACGCAAGTGCCGGTCGCTGGCTCGCTGGTTACTCTCTGCTGCCGCATCTGGCAGGTGTCGGTCCTCTTGTGGCGTGTAGAGCCGCGTCGCCTGCTGGAGGGAGGCGCCCTCTACGGTGCTGGGCAGCTGGCAGCCCTCCTGTGTGTTATCTGTGGAGCTGTTATCGTCTTTATGAAGACTCGTATGGCGGACCTCCGGGTGAGGGCCCTGTCTCCCGGTCCTCCCCACCAGCACCACCAGCAGCAGCGGCAGGTGGAAGAGGACCACTCTCCCCACCAGCACCACCACCAGCAGCAGCAGGTGGAAGAGGACCACTCTCCCCACCAGCACCACCAGCAGCAGGTGGAAGAGGACCACTCTCCCCACCAGCACCAGCAGCAGGGGGATGAGGACCACTCTCCCCAACAGGACCCCCAACAGGACCACCAGCAGGGGGATGAGGACCACTCTCCCCACCAGGACCACCAGCAGGGGGAAGAGGACCACTCTCCCCACCAGCACCACCAGCAGCAGGGGGAAGAGGGCCACTCTCTCCGGCTCCAGCATAGAGTGGTTGCGAATCTCCCTTCCTCCAAAAACGGTTGTTCCCAGCAGCAGCAGGTAATCTGCCTCTCTGAACCCTGCGGACGACCGGAGCCCTGCGGACGACCGGAGCCCTGCGGACGACCGGAGCCCTGCGGACGACCGGAGCCCTGCGGACGATCGGAGCCCTGCGGACGACCGGAGCCCTGCGGACGACCGGAGCCCTGCGGACGACCGGAGCCCTGCGGACGACCGGAGCCCTGCGGACGACTGCAGCCCTGCGGACGATCGGAGCCCTGCGGACGATCAGAATGCTTCAAGCGGATACTGAAGAAGAGAGTGAGAGAAGACGACTGGAGGCAGTTAGTTCTGCCGCAGGAAGATCAGCGTACCTCAGACCGGAGGCAGAGGACACCGCAGGAAGATCAGCGTACCGCAGACCGGAGGCAGATGACGCCGCAGGAAGATCAGCGTACCGCAGACCGGAAGCAGATGACGCCGCAGGAAGATCAGCGTACCACAGACCGGAAGCAGATGACGCCGCAGGAAGATCAGCGTACCGCAGACCGGAGGCAGAGGACGCTGCAGGAAGATCAGCGTACCGCAGACCGGAGGCAGAGGACGTCGCAGGAAGATCAGCGTACCGCAGACTGGATGCAGTTAATGCTGCCGCAGAGACAGTGTGAAGCATACTGGAAGGTGGTGAGTTTACAGAAGCTTCAGCAGGGTCTTGCAGACATTCCATCGCCAGTACGAGACGCAGAATTCGTCTTGGTTTACTTCAAAGTTGGCGGATGTTCGTGCGCCGCCTGTCTCAAGCACCACTTTCAGTTCTACTTGCAGGCGCATCACTCGCTCACTCCTCTCCACTACGAGTGCTCGGCCACAGAAGGGCATTCCAAGGCACACTCGGGCAGCAAAGAGGGACCTCAGATGATCTCAATAACCAAAGGAGAACCTGAGGTAGGGGCTCACTCATCCCGCCTGCAGCATAGGATTGTTGCGGATCTCTCTCCGTCCACAACGGGCGAATCCCAGCATCAGCAGGAGCAGACCACTTATATCTCTGAACCCAGCGGACGATCTGAACCCAGCGGACGACCTGAACCCAGCGGACGATCTGAACCCGGCGGACGACCTGAACCCAGCGGACGACCTGAATCCTCCAGACGATCAGCGCTCTGCGGACGACCTGAGCCATGCGGACGACAAGACTGCTTCGAGCAGATTATGAAGAAATGGCAGGAGAGAGATAGAGGAGACGACTGGAGGCAGGAACATCCCATAGTGCGCTTGGCCCCCAAGAAGGAACCTCGGGACCACTCGAGAACCAGAACAGAATACGAGGTCTTCTCTGTTCCCGAAAAGAAGATCGATGATCGTCCGGCATTAGAGGAAAAATCTGGGATTCGATCGGTGCCTGAAGAACACACGCTCATCTCAACCACCGAAGAGGAACCTGAGGTGGAAGAAGTACCTGAGGTGAGCTCCATCACTGTGAAAGAACCCGAGGTGAGCTTCATCGCCGAGGAAGTACCCGAGGTGGGCTCCATCACCGAGGAAGAACCCGAGGTGAGCTCCATCACCGAGGAAGAACCCGAGGTGAGCTCCATCACCGAGGAAGTACCCGAGGTGGGCTCCATCACCGAGGAAGAACCCGAGGTGAGCTCCATCACCGAGGAAGAACCCGAGGTGAGCTCCATCACCGAGGAAGTACCCGAGGTGAGCTCCATCACCGAGGAAGAACCCGAGGTGGGCTCCATCACCGAGGAAGAACCCGAGGTGAGCTCCATCACCGAGGAAGTACCCGAGGTGGGCTCCATCACCGAGGCAGAACCCGAGGTGGGCTCCATCACCGAGGAAGTACCCGAGGTGGGCTCCATCACCGAGGAAGTACCCGAGGTGGGCTCATTCACCGAGGAAGAACCCGAGGTGGGCTCATTCACCGAGGAAGAACCCGAGGTGGGATCCATCACCGAGGAAGAACCCGAGGTGAGCTCCATCAGCGAGGAAGAACCCGAGGTGGGCTACATCACCGAGGAAGAACCCGAGGTGGGATCCATCACCGAGGAAGAACCCGAGGTTGGCTCCATCACCGAGGAAGTACCCGCGGTGGGCTCCATCACCGAGGAAGTACCCGAGGTGGGCTCCATCACCGAGGAAGTACCCGAGGTGGGATCCATCACCGAGGAAGAACCCGAGGTGAGCTCCATCACCGAGGAAGAACCCGAGGTGGGCTCCATCACCGAGGAAGTACCCGAGGTGAGCTCCATCACCGAGGAAGTACCCGAGGTGGGCTCCATCACCGAGGAAGAACCCGAGGTGAGCTCCATCACCGAGGAAGAACCCGAGGTGGGCTCCATCACCGAGGAAGAACCCGAGGTGAGCTCCATCACCGAGGAAGTACCCGAGGTGGGCTCCATCACCGAGGAAGTACCCGAGGTGGGCTCCATCACCGAGGAAGTACCCGAGGTGGGCTCCATCACCGAGGAAGTACCCGAGGTGGGCTCCATCACCGAGGAAGTACCCGAGGTGGGCTCCATCACCGAGGAAGTACCCGAGGTGGGCTCCATCACCGAGGAAGTTGCCGAGGTGGGCTCCATCAATGAGGAAGAACCCGAGGTGGGCTCCATCACCGAGGAAGAACCCGAGGTGGGCTCCATCACCGAGGAAGTACCCGAGGTGGGCTCCATCACCGAGGAAGAACCCGAGGTGAGCTCCATCACCGAGGAAGAACCCGAGGTGGGCTCCATCACCGAGGAAGAACCCGAGGTGAGCTCCATCACCGAGGAAGAACCCGAGGTGGGCTCCATCACCGAGGAAGTACCCGAGGTGGGCTCCATCACCGAGGAAGTACCCGAGGTGGGCTCCATCACCGAGGAAGTACCCGTGGTGGGCTCCATCACCGAGGAAGAACCCGAGGTGGGCTCCATCACCGAGGAAGAACCCGAGGTGAGCTCCATCACCGAGGAAGAACCCGAGGTGGGCTCCATCACCGAGGAAGAACCCGAGGTGGGCTCCATCGCCGAGGAAGTACCCGAGGTGGGCTCCATCACCGAGGAAGAACCCGAGGTGGGCTCCATCGCCGAGGAAGTACCCGAGGTGGGCTCCATCACCGAGGAAGAACCCGAGGTGGGCTACATCACCGAGGAAGAACCCGAGGTGGGCTCCATCACCGAGGAAGAACCCGAGGTGAGCTCCATCACCGAGGAAGAACCCGAGGTGAGCTCCATCACCGAGGAAGTACCCGAGGTGAGCTCCATCACCGAGGAAGAACCCGAGGTGAGCTCCATTACCGAGGAAGAACCCGAGGTGGGCTCCATCACCGAGGAAGAACCCGAGGTGGGCTCCATCACCGAGGAAGTACCCGAGGTGGGCTCCATCACCGAGGAAGTACCCGAGGTGAGCTCCATCACCGAGGAAGAACCCGAGGTGAGCTCCATCACCGAGGAAGAACCCGAGGTGAGCTCCATCACCGAGGAAGAACCCGAGGTGAGCTCCATCACCGAGGAAGAACCCGAGGTGAGCTCCATCACCGAGGAAGAACCCGAGGTGGGCTCCATCGCCGAGGAAGAACCCGAGGTGAGCTCCATCGCCGAGGAAGAACCCGAGGTGAGCTCCATCGCCGAGGAAGTACCCGAGGTGAGCTCCATCGCCGAGGAAGAACCCGAGGTGGGCTCCATCGCCGAGGAAGTACCCGAGGTGGGCTCCATCGCCGAGGAAGAACCCGAGGTGGGCTCCATCGCCGAGGAAGAACCCGAGGTGGGCTCCATCACCGAGGAAGTACCCGAGGTGGGCTCCATCACCGAGGAAGAACCCGAGGTGGGCTCCATCACCGAGGAAGAACCCGAGGTGGGCTCCATCACCGAGGAAGAACCCGAGGTGGGCTCCATCACCGAGGAAGAACCCGAGGTGGGCTCCATCACCGAGGAAGTACCCGAGGTGGGCTCCATCACCGAGGAAGTACCCGAGGTGGGCTCCATCACCGAGGAAGTACCCGAGGTGGGCTCCATCACCGAGGAAGTACCCGAGGTGAGCTCCATCACCGAGGAAGTAGCCGAGGTGGGCTCCATCACCGAGGAAGTAGCCGAGGTGGGCTCCATCACCGAGGATGTACCCGAGGTGGGATCCATCACCGAGGAAGAACCCGAGGTGGGCTCCATCACCGAGGAAGAACCCGAGGTGGGCTCCATCACCGAGGAAGTAGCCGAGGTGGGCTCCATCATCGAGGAAGTAGCCGAGGTGGGCTCCATCACCGAGGAAGAACCCGAGGTGGGATCCATCATCGAGGAAGAACTCGAGGTGGGCTCCATCACCGAGGAAGTACCAGAGGTGGGCTCCATCACCGAGGAAGTACCAGAGGTGGGCTCCATCACCGAGGAAGTACCCGAGGTGAGCTACATCGCCGAGGAAGTAGCCGAGGTGGGCTCCATCGCCGAGGAAGAACCCGAGGTGGGCTCCATCACCGAGGAAGTACCCGAGGTGAGCTCCATCACCGAGGAAGTAGCCGAGGTGGGCTCCATCACCGAGGATGTACCCGAGGTGGGATCCATCACCGAGGAAGAACCCGAGGTGGGCTCCATCACCGAGGAAGAACCCGAGGTGGGCTCCATCACCGAGGAAGTAGCCGAGGTGGGCTCCATCATCAAGGAAGTAGCCAAGGTGGGCTCCATCACCGAGGAAGAACCCGAGGTGGGCTCCATCACCGAGGAAGAACCCGAGGTGGGATCCATCATCGAGGAAGAACTCGAGGTGGGCTCCATCACCGAGGAAGTACCCGAGGTGGGCTCCATCACCGAGGAAGTACCAGAGGTGGGCTCCATCGCCGAGGAAGTACCAGAGGTGGGCTACATCGCCGAGGAAGTAGCCGAGGTGGGCTCCATCGCCGAGGAAGAACCCGAGGTGGGCTCCATCGCCGAGGAAGAACCCGAGGTGGGCTCCATCACCGAGGAAGTAGCCGAGGTGGGCTCCATCACCGAGGAAGAACCCGAGGTGGGCTCCATCACCGAGGAAGTACCCGAGGTGGGCTCCATCACCGAGGAAGTACCCGAGGTGGGCTCCATCACCGAGGAAGTAGCCGAGGTGGGCTCCATCACCGAGGAAGTAGCCGAGGTGGGCTCCATCACCGAGGAAGAACCCGAGGTGGGCTCCATCACCGAGGAAGAACCCGAGGTGGGCTCCATCACCGAGGAAGAACCCGAGGTGAGCTCCATCACCGAGGAAGTACCCGAGGTGGTCTCCATCGCCGAGGAAGTACCCGAGGTGAGCTCCATCGCCGAGGAAGAACCCGAGGTGGGCTCCATCGCCGAGGAAGAACCCGAGGTGGGCTCCATCACCGAGGAAGAACCCAAGGTGGGCTCCATCACCGAGGAAGAACCCGAGGTGGGCTCCATCGCCGAGGAAGAACCCGAGGTGGGCTCCATCACCGAGGAAGAACCCGAGGTGGGCTCCATCACCGAGGAAGGCCCCGAGGTGGGCTCCATCACCGAAGAAGAACCGGAGGTGGGCTCCATCACCGAGGAAGTACCCGAGGTGGGCTCCATCACCGAGAAAGACCCCGAGGTGGGCTCCATCACCGAGGAAGAACCGGAGGTGGGCTCCATCACCGAGGAAGTACCCGAGGTGGGCCCCATCACCGAGGAAGTACCCGAGGTGGGATCCATCACCGAGGAAGTAGCCGAGGTGGGCTCCATCACCGAGGAAGAACCCGAGGTGGGCTCCATCGCCGAGGAAGTAGCCGAGGTGGGCTCCATCGCCGACGAAGAACCCGAGGTGGTCTCCATCACCGAGGAAGTAGCCGAGGTGGGCTCCATCGCCGAAGAACCCGAGGTGGTCTCCATCACCGAGGAAGTAGCCGAGGTGGGCTCCATCACCGAGGAAGAACCCGAGGTGGGCTCCATCGCCGAGGAAGAACCCGATGTGGGCTCCATCACCGAGGAAGTACCCGAGGTGGGCTCCATCACCGAGGAAGTACCCGAGGTGGGCTCCATCACCGAGGAAGTACCCGAGGTGGGCTCCATCACCGAGGAAGAACCCGAGGTGGGCTCCATCACCGAGGAAGAACCCGAGGTGGGCTCCGTCACCGAGGAAGAACCCGAGGTGGGCTCCGTCACCGAGGAAGTACCCGAGGTGAGCTCCGTCACAGAGGAAGAACCCGAGGTGGGCTCCGTCACCGAGGAAGTACCCGAGGTGGGCTCCGTCACCGAGGAAGTACCCGAGGTGGGCTCCGTCACCGAGGAAGTACCCGAGGTGGGCTTCATCACCGAGGAAGTAGCCGAGGTGAGCTCCGTCACCGAAGAAGAACCCGAGGTGGGCTCCGTCACCGAGGAAGAACCCGAGGTGGGCTCCATCACCGAGGAAGTACCCGAGGTGGGCTTCATCACCGAGGAAGTAGCCGAGGTGAGCTCCGTCACCGAAGAAGAACCCGAGGTGGGCTCCGTCACCGAGGAAGAACCCGAGGTGGGCTCCATCGCCGAGGAAGTAGCCGAGGTGGGCTCCGTCACCGAAGAAGAACCCGAGGTGGGCTCCGTCGCCGAGGAAGTACCCGAGGTGAGCTCCATCGCCGAGGAAGTAGCCGAGGTGGGCTCCATCGCCGAGGAAGAACCCGAGGTGGGCTCCATCACCGAGGAAGTACCCGAGGTGAGCTCCATCACCGAGGAAGTACCCGAGGTGGCCTCCATCACCGAGGAAGTAGCCGAGGTGGGCTCCATCACCGAGGAAGAACCCGAGGTGGGCTCCATCACCGAGGAAGAACCCGAGGTGGGCTCCATCACCGAGGAAGAACCCGAGGTGGGCTCCATCACCGAGGAAGTACCCGAGGTGGGGTCCATCACCGAGGAAGTACCCGAGGTAGGCTTCATCACCGAGGAAGTACCCGAGGTGAGCTCCATCACCGAGGAAGTACCCGAGGTGGGCTCCATCACAGAGGAAGAACCCGAGGTGGGATCCATCACCGAGGAAGAACCCGAGGTGGGCTCCATCACCGAGGAAGTACCCGAGGTGAGCTCCATCACCGAGGAAGTACCCGAGGTGGGCTCCATCACCGAAGAAGTACCCGAGGTGAGGTCCATCACCGAGGAAGTACCCGAGGTGGGCTCCATCACCGAGGAAGAACCCGAGGTGGGCTCCATCACCGAGGAAGTACCCGAGGTGGGCTCCATCACCGAGGAAGAACCCGAGGTGGGCTCCATCACCGAGGAAGTTCCCGAGATGAGCTCCATCACCGAGGAAGTAGCCGAGGTGGGCTCCATCACCGAGGAAGAACCCGAGGTGGGCTCCATCACCGAGGAAGAACCCGAGGTAGGCTCCATCACCGAGGAAGAACCCGAGGTAGGCTCCATCACCGAGGAAGTAGCCGAGGTGGGCTCCATCACCGAGGAAGTACCCGAGGTGGGCTCCATCACCGAGGAAGTACCCGAGGTTAGCTCCATCACCGAGGAAGTACCCGAGGTGGGCTCCATCACCGAGGAAGAACCCGAGGTAGGCTCCATCACCGAGGAAGTAGCCGAGGTGGGCTCCATCACCGAGGAAGAACCCGAGGTGGACTCCATCACCGAGGAAGAACCCGAGGTGGGCTCCATCACCGAAGAAGTACCCGAGGTGGGCTCCATCACCGAGGAAGTACCCGAGGTGGGCTCCATCACCGAGGAAGTACCCGAGGTGGGCTCCATCACCGAGGAAGTAGCCGAGGTGGGCTCCATCACCGAGGAAGAACCCGAGGTGGGCTCCATCACCGAGGAAGTACCCGAGGTGGGCTCCATCACCGAGGAAGAACCCGAGGTGAGCTCCATCACCGAGGAAGTACCCGAGGTGGGCTCCATCACCGAGGAAGAACCCGAGGTAGGCTCCATCACCGAGGAAGTAGCCGAGGTGGGCTCCATCACCGAGGAAGAACCCGAGGTGGGCTCCATCACCGAGGAAGAACCCGAGGTGGACTCCATCACCGAGGAAGAACCCGAGGTGGACTCCATCACCGAGGAAGAACCCGAGGTTGGCTCCATCACCGAGGAAGAACCCGAGGTGGACTCCATCACCGAGGAAGAACCCGAGGTGGACTCCATCACCGAGGAAGAACCCGAGGTGGGCTCCATCACCGAGGAAGTACCCGAGGTGGGCTCCATCACCGAGGAAGTACCCGAGGTGGGCTCCATCACCGAGGAAGTAGCCGAGGTGGGCTCCATCACCGAGGAAGTACCCGAGGTGGGCTCCATCACCGAGGAAGAACCCGAGGTGGGCTCCATCACCGAGGAAGAACCCGAGGTGGGCTCCATCACCGAGGAAGAACCCGAGGTGAGCTCCATCACCGTGGAAGTACCCGAGGTGGGCTCCATCACCGAGGAAGTACCCGAGGTGGGCTCCATCACCGAGGAAGTACCCGAGGTGAGCTCCATCACCGAGGAAGTACCCGAGGTGAGCTCCATCACCGAGGAAGTACCCGAGGTGGGCTCCATCACCGAGGAAGTACCCGAGGTGAGCTCCATCACCGAGGAAGTACCCGAGGTGGGCTCCATCACCGAGGAAGTACCCGAGGTGAGCTCCATCACCGAGGAAGTACCCGAGGTGGGCTCCATCACCGAGGAAGAACCCGAGGTGGGCTCCATCACCGAGGAAGTACCCGAGGTGGGCTCCATCACCGAGGAAGTACCCGAGGTGGGCTCCATCACCGAGGAAGTACCCGAGGTGGGCTCCATCACCGAGGAAGTACCCGAGGTGGGCTCCATCACCGAGGAAGAACCCGAAATGGGCTCCATCACCGAGGAAGAACCCGAGGTGGGCTCCATCACCGAGGAAGTACCCGAGGTGGGCTCCATCACCGAGGAAGTACCCGAGGTGAGCTCCATCACCGAGGAAGTACCCGAGGTGAGCTCCATCACCGAGGAAGAACGTGAGGTGAGCTCCATCACCGAGGAAGAACGTGAGGTGAGCTCCATCACCGTGGAAGTACCCCAGGTGAGCTCCATCACCGAGGAAGAACGTGAGGTGAGCTCCATCACCGAGGAAGAACCCGAGGTGGGCTCCATCACCAAGGAAGTACCCCAGGTGAGCTCCATCACCGAGGAAGAACGTGAGGTGAGCTCCATCACCGAGGAAGAACGTGAGGTGATCTCCATCACCGAGGAAGAACGTGAGGTGAGCTCCATCACCGAGGAAGAACGTGAGGTGATCTCCATCACCGTGGTAATACCCCAGGTGAGCTCCATCACCGTGGAAGTACGCCAGGTGAGCTCCATCACCGAGGAAGAACGTGAGGTGACCTCCATCACCGTGGAAGTACCCCAGGTGAGCTCCATCACCGAGGAAAAACGTGAGGTGAGCTCCATCACCGTGGAAGTACCCCAGGTGAGCTCCATCACCGAGGAAGAACGTGAGGTGAGCTCCATCACCGTGGAAGTACCCCAGGTGAGCTCCATCACCGAGGAAGAACGTGAGGTGAGCTCCATCACCGTGGAAGTACCCCAGGTGAGCTCCATCACCGAGGAAGAACGTGAGGTGAGCTCCATCACCGTGGAAGTACCCCAGGTGAGCTCCATCACCGAGGAAGAACGTGAGGTGTGCTCCATCACCGTGGAAGTACCCCAGGTGAGCTCCATCACCGAGGAAGAACGTGAGGTGACCTGCATCACCGAGGAAGTACCCCAGGTGAGCTCCATCACTGAGGAAGTACCTGAGGTGAGCTTCATCACCGAGGAAGTACCCGAGGTGAGCTCCATCACCGAGGAAGTACCTGAGGTGACCTGCATCACCGAGGAAGTACCTGAGGAGAGCTTCATCACCGAGGAAGTACCCGAGGTGAGCTTCATCACCGAGGAAGTACCTCAGGTGAAGTACTCCAGGTGAGCTCCATCACCGAGGAAGTACCTGAGGTGAGCTCCATCACCGAGGAAGTACCTGAGGTGAGCTTCATCACCGAGGAAGTACCTCAGGTGAAGTACTCCAGTTGAGCTCCATCACCGAGGAAGTACCTGAGGTGAGCTCCATCACCGAGGAGACGACGAGGAGACGACATGGTAGTCCACCTCCCGGCGAGTCCCCCTCCCAGCGAGTCCCCCTCCTGGCGAGTCCTCCTCCCGGCGAGTCCCTCTCCCAGCGAGTCCCCCTCCTGGCGAGTCCCCCTCCCAGCGAGTCCCCCTCCCAGCGAATCCCTCTCCCAGCGAGTCCCTCTCCCGGCGAGTCCCCCTCCCGGCGAGTCCCCCTCCCAGCGAGTCCCCCTCCCGGCGGGCTTCCCTCCCGGCGGGCTTCCCGACCGGCGGGCGTCCCGACCGGCGGGCGTCCCGGCCGGCGGGCGTCCCGACCGGCGGGCGTCCCGGCCGGCGGGCTTCCCGACCGGCGGGCGTCCCGACCGGCGGGCGTCCCGACCGGCGGGCGTCCCGACCGGCGGGCGTCCCGACCGGCGGGCGTCCCGACCGGCGGGCGTCCCGACCGGCGGGCGTCCCGACCGGCGGGCGTCCCGACCGGCGAGGGGGACTCGCTGGGAGGGGAACTCGCCAAGAGGGGGACTCGCCGGGAGGGGAACTCGCCGGGAGGGGAACTCGCCGGGAGGGGAACTCGCCGAGAGGGGAACTCGCCGAGAGGGGAACTCGCCGAGAGGGGAACTCGCTGGGAGGGGAACTCGCCGGGAGGGGGACTCGCAGGGAGGGCGTCTCGCCGGGACGGGGACTCGCAGGGAGGGGGTCTCGCCGGTCGGGTCGCTCACCGGTTGGGACGTATTTGATTTGAAGTATAGAGTATCATTCAAATAATTCATTGCCAAAACCGCCACAAGTGGCGTCCTGGCTCATTGTCGGCCTGAGGTGACACCAATTTTGTCGGTTCGTGACCAGACCGACCACCAGTGGCGTCCGGTCTGGTCACTGGCGTCCGGTGATGAGCTCCATCACCGAGGAAGAACGTGAGGTGAGCTCCATCACCGAGGAAGAACGTGAGGTGAGCTCCATCACCGTGGAAGTACCCCAGGTGAGCTCTATCACCGTGGAAGAACGTGAGGTGAGCTCCATCACTGAGGAAGAACGTTAGGTGAGCTCCATCACCGTGGAAGTACCTCAGGTGAGCTCCATCACCTATGAAGAACGTGAGGTGAGCTCCATCACCGTGGAAGTACCCGAGGCGAGTTCCATCACCGAGTTTCAAAGTTTTGTTTCATTTTTTTTTTTGTATCAAAATATAACTATGGAGAGGAGATATGGGAGGCCCAGCGATCAAGAAACTTTGCTGGGTGACTGGTTTGTGTCCGGGGATGGTCACAGCGGGTCAGGTTCGAGCCCCATGCCACCCATTGGCGTGAAATGAGAAATAATCCTGATTTCCAATTGTCGGAAATCCGACACACAAGTTAACATACAACAGTTACCCCTTGAAGGCTTTAGAGAATGGGTGATTCCGTGACGGAATCTTGTCTTGTCTTGTCTTGCGGGGTCTTGTTTGAGCATTGTTAATAATAGTAAAGTGTTTCAGGTCAGAGCTGGTGATGAGTGGAGCTGTGTTCGCGCCTCCGTCAACACGTGAAGCACCAGAATGCCACGAAGCCCTTCCAACAAGCAACAAAACCAAAATTATGTAAAATATGAACACCGTGTAAATCACCGTGTAAATCACCGTGTAAATCATCGAGTAAATCACTGAGTGTCTCAACGATCCCGAACTGGCGGTTTCATCACCGTATAAAGTACTCTTGTTGGTGTTCTTCGTTCATCAACATAACAGCTTTACAGATGAATAGAAACTCAAAGACTTGGATTAAACTAAAGCCGATCGTGTCATCACGTGTAGCAGTAGCCGCCGTGTTCAGTGAGATTGTATCATGTCATCATGATACAATCATTGTATTGTATCATGATCAGACGTCATGATGCATGATTCAGACATGATACATTGTATTCTATCATGTAGACATCATGATTGTATCATATAATCATGATACAGATTCATGGAAGACACTCTAACCAGCAGGATTGAATTGATAAATAATTTAATTACATGTAATTTGTGAACTTCCTCGGTTCATCACCGAGGAAGTACCCGAGGTGGGCTCCATCACCGAGGAAGTACCCGAGGTGGGCTCCATTACCGAGGAAGTACCCGAGGTTGGCTCCATCACCGAGGAAGAACCCGAGGTGGGCTCCATCACCGAGGAAGAACCCGAGGTGGGCTCCATCACCGAGGAAGACCCCCGAGGTGGGCTCCATCACCGAGGAAGAACCCGAGGTGGGCTCCATCAGCGAGGAAGTACCCGAGGTGGGCTCCATCACCGAGGAAGTACCCGAGGTGGGATCCATCACCGAGGAAGTAGCCGAGGTGGGATCCATCACCGAGGAAGTAGCCGAGGTGGGCTCCATCACCGAGGAAGAACCCGAGGTGGGCTCAATCACCGAGGAAGAACCCGAGGTGGTCTCCATCACCGAGGAAGTAGCCGAGGTGGGCTCCATCACCGAGGAAGAACCCGAGGTGGGCTCCATCGCCGACGAAGAACCCGAGGTGGTCTCCATCACCGAGGAAGTAGCCGAGGTGGGCTCCATCACCGAAGAAGAACCCGAGGTGGGCTCCATCGCCGAGGAAGAACCCGAGGTGGTCTCCATCACCGAGGAAAAACCCGAGGTGGGCTCCATCACCGAGGAAGAACCCGAGGTGGGCTCCATCACCGAGGAAGAACCCGAGGTGGGCTCCATCACCGAGGAAGTACCCGAGGTGAGCTCCATCACCGAGGAAGTACCCGAGGTGGGCTCCATCACCGAGGAAGTACCCGAGGTGGGCTCCATCACCGAGGAAGTACCCGAGGTGGGCTCCATCACCGAGGAAGAAGCCGAGGTGGGCTCCATCGCCGAGGAAGAACCCAAGGTGGGCTCCATCACCGAGGAAAAACCCGAGGTGGGCTCCATCACCGAGGAAGTACCCGAGGTGGGCTCCATCACCGAGGAAGTACCCGAGGTGGGCTCCATCACCGAGGAAGTACCCGAGGTGGGCTCCATCACCGAGGAAGAACCCGAGGTGGGCTCCATTGCCGAGGAAGAACCCGAGGTGGGCTCCATCACTGAGGAAGAGCCCGAGGTGGGCTCCATCACCGAGGAAGAACCCGAGGTGGGCTCCATCACCGAGGAAGAACCCGAGGTGGGCTCCATCACCGAGGAAGTACCCGAGGTGAGCTCCATCACCGAGGAAGAACCCGAGGTGAGCTCCATCACCGAGGAAGAACCCGAGGTGGGCTCCATCACCGAGGAAGTACCCGAGGTGGGCTCCGTCACCGAGGAAGTACCCGAGGTGGGCTCCGTCACTGAGGAAGTACCCGAGGTGAGTTCCATCACCGAGGAAGTACCCGAGGTAGGCTCCATCACCGAGGAAGTAGCCGAGGTGGGCTCCATCACCGAGGAAGTAGCCGAGGTGGGCTCCATCACCGAGGAAGAACCCAAGGTGGGCTCCATCACCGAGGAAGTACCCGAGGTGGGCTCCATCACCGAGGAAGTAGCCGAGGTGGGCTCCATCACCGAGGAAGTAGCCGAGGTGGGCTCCATCACCGAGGAAGAACCCGAGGTGGGCTCCATCACCGAGGAAGTACCCGAGGTGGGCTCCATCACCGAGGAAGTACCCGAGGTGGGCTCCATCACCGAGGAAGTACCCGAGGTGGGCTCCATCACCGAGGAAGTACCCGAGGTGGGCTCCATCACCGAGGAAGTACCCGAGGTGGGCTCCATCACCGAGGAAGAAGCCGAGGTGGGCTCCATCACCGAGGAAGAACCTGAGGTGGGCTCCATCACCGAGGAAGTACCCGAGGTGGGCTCCGTCACCGAGGAAGTACCCGAGGTGGGCTCCATCACCGAGGAAGTACCCGAGGTGGGCTCCATCACCGAGGAAGTACCCGAGGTGGGCTCCATCACCGAGGAAGTACCCGAGGTGGGCTCCATCACCGAGGAAGTAGCCGAGGTGGGCTCCATCACCGAGGAAGAACCTGAGGTGGGCTCCATCACCGAGGAAGTACCCGAGGTGGGCTCCGTCACCGAGGAAGTACCCGAGGTGGGCTCCATCACCGAGGAAGAACCCGAGGTGGGCTCCATCACCGAGGAAGTACCCGAGGTGGGCTCCTTCACCGAGGAAGTACCCGAGGTGGGCTCCATCACCGAGGAAGTACCCGAGGTGGGCTCCATCACCGAGGAAGAACCCGAGGTTGGCTCCTTCACCGAGGAAGAACCCGAGGTGGGCTCCATCACCGAGGAAGAACCCGAGGTAGGCTCCATCACCGAGGAAGTAGCCGAGGTGGGCTCCATCACCGAGGAAGAACCCGAGGTGGGATCCATCACCGAGGAAGAACCCGAGGTGGGCTCCATCACCGACGAAGTACCCGAGGTGAGCTCCATCACCGAGGAAGTACCCGAGGTGGGCTCCATCACCGAGGAAGAACCCGAGGTGAGCTCCATCACCGAGGAAGTACCCGAGGTGGGCTCCATCACCGAGGAAGTACCCGAGGTGGGCTCCATCACCGAGGAAGAACCCGAGGTGGGCTCCATCACCGAAGAAGTACCCGAGGTGAGCTCCATCACCGAGGAACTACCCGAGGTGGGCTCCATCACCGAGGAAGTACCCGAGGTGGGCTCGATCACCGAGGAAGAACCCGAGGAGGGCTCCATCACCGAGGAAGAACCTGAGGTGGGCTCCATCACCGAGGAAGTACCCGAGGTGGGCTCCATCACCGAGGAAGTACCCGAGGTGGGCTCCATCACCGAGGAAGTACCCGAGGTGGGCTCCATCACCGAGGAAGAACCCGAGGTGAGCTCCATCACCGAGGAAGAACCCGAGGTGGGCTCCATCACCGAGGAAGTACCCGAGGTGGGCTCCATCCCCGAGGAAGAACCCGAGGTGAGCTCCATCACCGAGGAAGAACCCGAGGTGGGCTCCATCACCGAGGAAGTACCCCAGGTGAGCTCCATCACCGAGGAAGAACGTGAGGTGAGCTCCATCACCGTGGAAGTACCCCCAGGTGAACTCCATCACCGAGGAAGAACGTGAAGTGAGCTCCATCACCGAGGAAGAACCCGAGGTGGGCTCCATCACCGAGGAAGTACCCCAGGTGAGCTCCATCACCGAGGAAGAACGTGAGGTGAGCTCCATCACCGAGGAAGAACGTGAGGTGATCTCCATCCCCGTGGTAATACCCCAGGTGAGCTCCATCACCGTGGAAGTACGCCAGGTGAGCTCCATCACCGAGGAAGAACGTGAGGTGACCTCCATCACCGTGGAAGTACCCCAGGTGAGCTCCATCACCGAGGAAGAACGTGAGGTGAGCTCCATCACCGTGGAAGTACCCCAGGTGAGCTCCATCACCGAGGAAGAACGTGAGGTGAGCTCCATCACCGTGGAAGTACCCCAGGTGAGCTCCATCACCGAGGAAGAACGTGAGGTGAGCTCCATCACCGTGGAAGTACCCCAGGTGAGCTCCATCACCGAGGAAGAACGTGAGGTGAGCTCCATCACCGTGGAAGTACCCCAGGTGAGCTCCATCACCGAGGAAGAACGTGAGGTGACCTGCATCACCGAGGAAGTACCTGAGGTGAGCTTCATCACCGAGGAAGTACCCGGGGTGACCTGCATCACCGAGGAAGTACCTGAGGTGAGCTTCATCACCGAGGAAGTACCCGGGGTGACCTGCATCACCGAGGAAGTACCTGAGGTGAGCTTCATCACCGAGGAAGTACCCGAGGGGACCTGCATCACCGAGGAAGTACCTGAGGTGAGCTTTATCACCAAGGAAGTACCCGAGGTGACCTGCATCACCGAGGAAGTACCTGAGGTGAGCTTCATCACCGAGGAAGTACCCGAGGTGAGCTCCATCACCGAGGAAGTACCTGAGGTGACCTGCATCACCGAGGAAGTACCTGAGGTGAGCTTCATCACCGAGGAAGTACCCGAGGTGAGCTTCATCACCGAGGAAGTACCTCAGGTGAAGTACTCCAGGTGAGCTCCATCACCGAGGAAGTACCTGAGGTGAGCTCCATCACCGAGGAAGTACCCGAGGTGAGCTCCATCACCGAGGAAGTACCTGAGGTGAGCTTCATCACCGAGGAAGTACCCGAGGTGAGCTCCATCACCGAGGAAGTACCTAAGGTGAGCTCCATCACCGTGGAAGTACCCCAGTTGAGCTCCATCACCGAGGAAGTACCTGAGGTGAGCTCCATCACCGAGGAGACGACTACGACCTGGTAGTCCCCCTCCCGGCGAGTCCCCCTCCCAGCGAGTCCCCCTCCCAGCGAGTTCCCCTCTCGGCGAGTCCCCCTCCCAGCGAGTCCCCCTCCCAGCGAGTCCCCCTCCCAGCGAGTTCCCCTCCCGGCGAGTCCCCCTCCCAGCGAGTCCCCCTCTCAGCGAGTTCCCCTCCCGGCGAGTCCCCCTCCCAGAGAGTCCCTCTCCCAGCGAGTCCCCCTCCCGGCGGGCTTCCCTCCCGGCGGGCTTCCCGACCGGCGGGCTTCCCGACCGGCGGGCTTCCCGACCGGCGGGCGTCCCGACCGGCGGGCTTCCCGACCGGCGGGCGTCCCGGCCGGCGGGCTTCCCGACCGGCGGGCGTCCCGACCGGCGGGCGTCCCGACCGGCGGGCGTCCCGGCCGGCGGGCTTCCCGACCGGCGGGCGTCCCGGCCGGCTGGCGTCCCGACCGGCGAGGGGGACTCGCTGGGAAGGGGACTCGCTGCGAGGGGGACTCGCCGGGAGGGGAACTCGCTGGGAGGGGGACTCGCCGGGAGGGGAACTCGCTGGGAGGGGAACTCGCTGGGAGGGGAACTCGCTGGGAGGGGGACTCGCCGGGAGGGGAACTCGCTGGGAGGGGAACTTGCTGGGAGGGGGACTCGCTGGGAGGGGAACTCGCCGGGAGGGGGACTCGCAGGGAGGGGGTCGCTCGCTGGTCGGGTCGCTCACCGGTCGGGTCGCTCACCGGTCGGGTCGCTCACCGGTCGGGACGTATTTGATCTGAAGTATAGAGTATCATTCAAATAATTCATTGCCAAAACCGCCACCAGTGGCGTCCTGGCCCATTGTCGGCCTGAGGTGACTTACCAATTTTGTCGGTTCGTGACCAGACCGACCACCAGTGGCGTCCGGTCTGGTCACTGGCGTCCGGTGATGAGCTCCATCACCGAGGAAGAACGTGAGGTGAGCTCCATCACCGAGGAAGAACGTGAGGTGAGCTCCATCACCGTGGAAGTACCCCAGGTGAGCTCCATCACCGAGGAAGAACGTGAGGTGAGCTCCATCACCGTGGAAGTACCCCAGGTGAGCTCCATCACCGAGGAAGAACGTGAGGTGAGCTCCATCACCGTGGAAGTACCCCAGGTGAGCTCCATCACCGAGGAAGAACGTGAGGTGAGCTCCATCACCGTGGAAGTACCCCAGGTGAGCTCCATCACCGAGGAAGAACGTGAGGTGAGCTCCATCACCGTGGAAGTACCCCAGGTGAGCTCCATCACCGAGGAAGAAACGTGAGGTGAGCTCCATCACTGAGGAAGAACGTTAGGTGAGCTCCATCACCGTGGAAGTACCTCAGGTGAGCTCCATCACCTAGTAAGAACGTGAGGTGAGCTCCATCACCGTGGAAGTACCCGAGGCGAGTTCCATCACCGAGTTTCAAAGTTTTGTTTCATTTTTTTTTGTGTCAAAATATAACTATGGAGAGGAGATATGGGAGGCCCAGCGATCAAGAAACTTTGCTGGAGACTGGTTTGTGTCCGGGAATGGTCACAGCGGGTCAGGTTCGAGCCCCATGCCACCCATGGGCGTGAAATGAGAAATAATCCTGATTTCCAATTGTCGGAAATCCGACACACAAGTTAACATACAACAGTTACCCCTTGAAGGCTTTAGAGAATGGGTGATTCCGTGACAAGTGTTTCAGGTCAGAGCTGGTGATGAGTGGATCTGTGTTCGCGCCTCCATCAACATGTGAAGCACCAGAATGCCAACGAAGACCTTCCAACAAGCAACAAAACCAAAATTATGTAAAATATGAACACCGTGTAAATCACCGTGTAAATCATCGAGTAAATCACTGAGTGTCTCAACGATCCCGAACTGGCGGTTTCATCACCGTCTAAAGTACGCTTGTTGGTGTTCTTCGTTCATCAACATAACAGCTTTACAGATGAATAGAAACTCAAAGACTTGGATTAAACTAAAGCCGATCGTGTCATCACGTGTAGCAGTAGCCGCCGTGTTCAGTTAGATTGTATCATGTCATGATGATACAATCATTGTATTGTATCATGATCAGACGTCATTATACATGATACAGACATGATACATTGTATTCTATCATGTAGACGTCATGATTGTATCATATAATCATGATACAGATTCATGGAAGCCACTCTAACCAGCAGGATTGAATTGATAAATAATTTAATTACATGTAATTTGTGAACTTCCTCGGTTCATCACCGAGGAAGTACCCGAGGTGGGCTCCATCACCGAGGAAGTACCCGAGGTGGGCTCCATCACCGAAGAAGTACCCGAGGTGGGCTCAATCACCGAGGAAGAACCCGAGGTGGGCTCCATCACCGAGGAAGTACCCGAGGTGGGCTCCATTACCGAGGAAGTAGCCGAGGTGGGCTCCATCACCGAGGAAGAACCCGAGGTGGGCTCCATTACCGAGGAAGTAGCCGAGGTGGGCTCCATCACTGAAGAAGTACCCGAGGTGGGCTCCAACACCGAGGAAGAACCCGAGGTGGGCTCCATCACCGAGGAAGTACCCGAGGTGGGCTCCATTACCGAGGAAGTAGCCGAGGTGGGCTCCATCACCGAGGAAGAAACCCGAGGTGGGCTCCATCACCGAGGAAGTACCCGAGGTGAGCTCCATCGCCGAGGAAGAACCCGAGGTGGGCTCCATCACCGAGGAAGAACCCGAGGTGGGCTCCATCACCGAGGAAGTTCCCGAGGTGGGCTCCATCACCGAGGAAGTACCCGAGGTGGGCTCCATCACCGAGGAAGTACCCGAGGTGGACTCCATCACCGAGGAAGTACCCCGAGGTGAGCTCCATCACCGAGGAAGTACCCGAGGTGAGCTCCATCACCGAGAAAGTACCCGAGAGTAGTAGGGATGACATGCCACAGACGATATTTTGTTTCTGGGAAATATCGTCTGTAGCATGTCAGGGTTTTCAGGTTCCAAAGGGGAAATATCGTGTGTAGCATGTCAGGGTTTTCAGGTAAATTTAGAATATCGTCTGTGTGGAGCCATGGTTTTCAGGTCAAATATCGTCTGTGTGAGCCAGGGTTTTCAGGTAAATTTTGTGTCACAGATTTTAGAAGTATGGATTTCTTATGAGAAAAATAATTTCCGAGACATAGAAGTTTGTTAAAGCCTTATGGGACAAATTCAAATAACGTGTGTAGCACTTTAGGGTTTCCAGGAGAACTCTACGGACATGTTTTACATGTTTTCAACTTACAAAATCGTCTATGTAAGCCTTAGTTATTCATATAAATTTAGAAAATCACCTGTGTAAGTCATGGTTTTTCAGGGTTTCGTACATCACACCCCCCTCCCTCCCCCCTTACCTCGCAATCTGTCGCGTCACCTTTATTTACTTTGCGCCCAGCCAGCCAGTCGGCTCTTAATCTTATCTTATCTTCTCCATAATAATATCTGGACCGTCCCTCCTCTCTCTCTCTCTCTCCTTTCATTCAGTTCAACTATTTTCCAACATCGTATGTTTTGCTCCTTTTCATTAAGCAAGTCAGTTTTACACAAATAAATCACGTTAGTAAGCATGTTCTAGCTCACGTTCCCCCACCTTAGTCCCCTGTCGTATAATGAATACTATCATTCCAATCCCTCTAAAATTTTAAATAATTATATTTCAAATGTAGTTCAATACAGTAATTTAGTTACCAAGCTCCAGCGCTTGTCTCCGCCTTAGCTCTCTCTCGTATCTTCGTTAGTATCAGTCCAATTTCCCTGAAATTTTTACCCTCTGTATTTCGGGCACCGTAAATAAGATCAAAACAGTTACCAAGCTCCAGCTCTTGTCCTCCGCCTTAGCTCTCTCTCGTATCTTCGTTAGTATCAGTCCAATTTCCCTGAAATTTCTACCCTCTGTATTTCAAGCACCGTAAATAAGATCAAAACAGTTACCAAGCTCCAGCGCTTGTCCTCCGCCTTAGTTCTCTTTCGTATCTTTGTAAATAAACCATCAATTTCCCTTAAATTGTTACCCTCTGTATTTCAGACACCGTAAATAAAATCAAGTCAGTTACTGAGCTCCAGCTCTCGTCCCCCACCCTCTTCCACCCTCAAGTCTTTGTAAATAAACCATCAATTTCCCTTAAATTTTTACCCTCTGTATTTCAGACGTAGTAAATAAGATCAAGTCAGTTATCGAGCTCCAGCTCTCGTCCCCGCCTTAATTCTCTTTCGTATCTTTGTAAATAACCCATCAATTTCCCGTAAATTAAAAGCAGACATACTTCAAAGTTAGTAAATAAGATCAAGTCAGTTACTGAGCTCCAGCTCTCGTCCCCCGCCCTCTTCCACCTCAAGTCTTTAACCCATCAATTTCCCTTAAATTTTTACCCCTCTGTATTTCCGACATAGTAAATATGATGAAAACAATTATAAAACTCTAGCTCTTGTCCTCTGTCCAAGTTCACTCCTGTAAATTCATTACTATCAATCCAAATCCCCTGAGATTTAAACACCCAAACTACATTTTCAGACATAGTAAATAAAAACCAGTTCAGTTATCAAGTTACAACTCTTGTACCCCAGCTTAGTTCATTTGTGCAAGTTCTTTATTTTTCCAACTAAATCACCCCCGAGATTTAAGATCACCTTATTTTCTAACGTAGTAAAATTAATCTGGACATTAGCCTTAGATCATCAGACATAAATATTCGATCAAGTCCGTCTCCAGCTTATCTCTTATCCGAGTATACACATAACCCCAACCTGTTTAATATCTTTCACCCCCTCCCACCTTCCTCCATCTCATCCAAGTCTCATAAATTTAAATGTAGCTGTTAATTTGCGTTCTTTCCCCGTTCATCGCATATTCTCTCTGTAAGTTCAGATCTGTACTTAGTCTTACATATTCTCTAGTTCTTTCCCATTTTATACAAGACTTAAACAACTATTACCGTCTCCTCTATCTTATTTAAACATGAGTCATATGTAAATATACCCGACTCTTTCCATCCATTACAAGTCCTAGCTTGTTCACCGCCCCAACTCACTACGCTATTTCTACTCTACATGTTATAGCATGTTTCCGCTCATCTTGGTACCAACCCTTACAATCTCTCTCTCTCATTCCTTTACATGTCTCAGCATGTCTCAGCATGTTCGCCTCGCATCTTACTACGCTGTCTACTTTACATGTTGTAGCGTGTATTACTGTGTCCCATATCTTATTTAAACATGAGTCATATGTAAATATACCCGACTCCTTCCATCCATTACAAGTCCTAGCTTGTTCACGCCCAACTCACTACACTGTCTACTTTACATGTTGTAGCATGTTTTCCGCACATCTTGATACCATCCCTTACAATCTCTCAATCCTTTACACATCCCAACTTTCAACCCTTTCTTACAATTTTCCTCCATCCCTCCGCTACATGTTCTTACCCGTTCATTACAGTCCACTACATATTCTCTAATCATCTCTGTACTAATTCTCAAAACTAGTTGTCTCTGTCATTTTAGTAAGTAAGTAAGTAGATCATCGTTATTAACAACAACAACAACAACAACAGTAACATTACTAATTCACAGTAAGTTACTACTGAGCATTTAGCAGTTATCCATTTTCAAAATAAGGTCAATATAAATCATTCTAAGACATCTTCGTACAATTAAAGATACTTGCCTGCGCACTAAGTCATTACTACAGTAGCATCTTAAGGCATTGTTTTCGTAACTCAGTTTTATTAAACATACACCTTCAATTAGTCAAAGGAAAACTTTTCAAGTCATTGTATTCAATATTTCCGTTAAACTTACTACATCATGTCAGTATTCTGTTTCATAATTAAGTACTGTTTCAGTCCTCCAATGTAATAAGCAAATATTCTATAAGGATAAAGAAATCTTATTTAGAAGAGACATTAAGTTTATTACAACATTTAAACGCATACAAGTGTTTTTAGTAGTTATACAGGTATTCAAGAAATCATAAGTGTTCTTAGTAGTTTTACAAGTGTTCAAGAAAATCATATACAGTTATTCTTAGTAGTTTTACAAGTGTTCAAGAAAATCATATACAGTTATTTCTTAGTAGTTTTACAAGTGTTCAAGAAAATCATATACAAGTAAGTGTTCTTAGTAGTTTATACAGGTATTCATAAGTGTTCAAGAAGCGAACATATACAGTTATTCTTAGTAGTTATACAAGTGTTCAAGAAAATCATATACAAGTGTTCAAGAAGCAATTGGATTTATTATATATAAAATATTTCCTCTACAAATTGGACAGCATTTCAGAGCTAAAAGACAACCACTGCATGTCACCATATGTTTACATGGTAGTATTACAATAATTTATATTTTTATCCATACAAACTCTGCATAAAATATCTTCTTCCCAAGATTGTTCTGTACAGTCCTTGTTTTCAACAGTGTTAGTACAAGTCTCCGGTAAGTTTTCAATCCCAGATCTTCAAGCGTAGCTTCTTGTTCCTTTTTATCATCAACTGCTTCATAAATTAAGTCCCGTACCCGTAAATAAATATCTGTACCCTCTTGCATATACCTCAACACGATTTCTAGGCATCTACTTTGTATAATAAAAGGTAAACAAATCTCTGGATTCCTTAAGATACTCACTTAAAGCATATCTTATACTCTCCACAGGTAATAATTTTTGATGAATCAGATGTTTGAACTTATCCATACCCTCCATTAAGATATTAATTAAATCATTGTCTATAGGTTTTATAGGTAATGGTATTGTCAATCTAGCATTCTTAACAAATTCCCTTGCCCCCTTGCAAGAATAATGTAAGCACATTCTGGACTACATCGCATGTAACGTCCAAGGATCATCTTCTGGTCTCCAATTTCGTATTCCACAGGCGCAGTGATAGCAGCAGACGTGGTCACTTATACCTGAAAACCATAAAACAATCCAGCATTATCTCGTTACTATCTTTTAACTAATATTCATTATTTCTTTACTTACAACTCTATTAAGTTTAAAATAGTTAAAATACTTCATACCACAGTAAAAAAACCAGCTTTTCTGCCAGCTCATGAGAAGTTTGCTTGACGCTTCCAGGCCATGTCATATCAAATGTCTCTAGGCGAGATTTATAAGTTACCAATCCTGGATTCAGCGATTTCCTAAATTTGATCAATCCCAGATCTTCCTTAGGAGGAGCCCCACCTAAAAAAAAAAATATAACGTAGTTTCCGTAATTATTCTTTAGAAGAATAAGAAGTTATCTATTTAAGCAATCAAGTTTTGTACAGAGTATATAAGACTGGTATAAGAATACATCATAAGAATATATACTTACTACTACCACTTATTTCTTATTTCCCAGTTCTATTTTATGGGAAACAAATTCCAGTCCATATTTGAAAGCTATCTCAGGACACCTCTAAAGAAACATTGTCACTCCTCTTGCCTCTAATAAAGGCACAGTCTTGATTAATGATCTTATGACGTCTTCTGGGGGTATCACCAACAATCATGCACCTACTATACAATAACAAAATGCACACAAACAGTAATCACTATTGCGAAGGTAATAGAACCCATCTTCAACTAAGTCAATAGGGTTTAACCACTTAATGGGCCAATCCACAAAGTTTTGTAGTCTAACTCCTGCCACATTTAAGGCTTTCTATACTGTAAAACTTCCTGGCACACAAAGGATCCATCGTGTGAGGGCAGCACTAACTATTAGAGTAGGATAAGCAAGTATATATATCCCTAAAATAAGTATCGTACATCGCTACATATTTAACAGTTTCCCCATTTATAATAGACAGTAATTTCCTCTAATACTTCTCTACTTAAAAATCCTTAAAGGTTTCATAATTAAATAAAGCTCTTATATAAATACTTAGTAAACTACTTTCATTATTTATTAGACTTATTAGAAAAAATACATCACTTTGGCAATCTCGCTAAAAGTATACTGTTACGTCATTATTCGTAGCTGCCGTACATAATGATAGATATATATATATATAATTAGTAGTAAATTCTTATTTAATCTAATTAAAATATATGCTTAAAGCATCTATATCCTAAAATGAAATATACTATTAGTTATAATGTCATATATAATATCGCTCTAAGGTAACAAAAATCCTTATTAATATATTCAAATAAGTGGTAACTTTTACATTTCCCCCAATATAAGAGCGCGGACCTCACATTAGGGATATTATTACGACTATCTGGATCGTATCTACTACCTTACGAGGAAGAAAATTCACCATGGATACTGTTCTGACAACTTGTCAGGGTTATTTAACCGACGATTCATTTTGTAATAATGAAACCTGTATTGTGTACGGAGTGAACTGTATATCCTGTGTTCCCCGAGGAATGGCCCTAGACTTAGCCAAGAAATATTCTCATGCTGACGCTTATAACGTTCGCCGACCCTTGTACAGTCTTAAGAGATGTATCCCTGAAGATCGTCCAGTACCAGGAACAATTCATATCTCTAAAGGAGAAAATCTTCCGTATATTGTTGCTATAGCCACTCAATACGGTATTGGATTACCTATAGAAAGTAATAACATTGCTCAGGGAATTATAGAAAACTCAAAAGACAGAAACATGCTCTCTGGATTAAACGAAGATACATCCATTAATCGTCTCGTCTACTTCAAGAATGGTATGAAAGATTTATTTAACTTTATCAAGGGCTCTCCTCAAATTATGAGAGTTATAATACCAACAGGAATTGGGATTACATGCGTTCGAAGAGATAAAGTTTGGGAAAATACTTATCTTCCTGTTATTGAAGATATGTATAAACAGTTAAAACCCTACGGAGTGGAAGTTAAATTACTGTTTAACGAGGAGATTATGCAGAGGAAGAGCAAGTAACACTTGGCAACCTTTTGTGTGCGCAGTGTTTCTACGCGCAGCCTAAAGATGTATATATGCTTCCCCCGGAGTGATCTCTTACGGTGTCGTCCTCTTCTTGGATGTCAGAATCTACTTCAAGCTTGGATATTCAAGGCTATGGAGATCAAGACTATTATTGGAGACTTTGCCTCCCTGTCCGTCTACAATAATCACGACTGTTTATTGTACGATCTTGATGCTACGAGTGTACAAATGTGTAAAATTGTGCAAGGATTGTGGGATCGTTACCCATATGCGAGATTACATCGTGAAAACTTTCCTAGTAGATTAGAATGCGCCTCTGTGTGCCACCTATGTATGGAGATCAGATAAGAAATCAGAAGCGGGGAGCCACATAGTGCCACTCCATATTAGGTCACCCAAGGTGTGAGTGGTAGCAGTCGAAAAAACAGTGAAGATAGGTATCTATTATGTGCCACTATGATCATGTTCATTTACAGTAAAGTAGCTGCCTATGAAGGGTAATCAGATAAGAAAATCAGAGGCGGGGTGCCACTTAGAGCCACCCCATATTAGGTCGCCCAAGGTGTGGGGCAGCAACAATCGTAAAATAGTGAAGATAGGTATCTATTATGTGTCGCTATGTTCATGCTCATGTTCATTTATACAGAAAAGTATGACAGTATATTTGTATAATAAACACTCAGGTGAGCGGTAGTTACCCCCCCCCACCTCCCCCTATGGGACAGGTGTAAAAACAGGATCCTCGCAGTAGGGGCGGTCCCCCCTCACCAGCCCTCCTCATACTTGATGACCTTGAGTGTACCGTAAGAGGGACCAGCCTCCCTTAGTTGTTTTTAAGTTGGATATATTTTAAGCCTCTATACTTAAAGAAGGAGAAAAAGAAATAATCCTGATGATTTATAGATTATATTATCAAAGTACATAGGGTTAAACATAGTCGTATTGTAGGTCATCTCCACCCACATAATATTTATTAACAAGACCTCTCCTTCTCGCCCACAAGTCCGTTGTGGGGTCTTCCTCCCCCTCCTCCTCCTCCTCCTGGGACGAAGATTATGACTCATCATCTCCCAGAGAGTGAATGGGATGTAGTGCGCCTCCCTCAGGTGACTGACTGCTGACGTCATAGGTTCACTCTCGCTGGTGGGGTGTTGTCCTTCCTCTCCTTGTGGTTCAATGACGTCACCACCTTCACTCTCGGTGGACATTCCTTGGACTGAGGTGTTGGGGTGGGGCTCGGATGGTATGTCTGGGTGACCATACGCTAGGCTAGTGTATTTATTTAGGTAAAAGCGCTTATCATCAAATGCACTTAAACCCCTCTTAGTATTGAATGTGGTTGCCATCTGCCCCCCTATGTTTCTTATTTGTGAGTAATTAAAAGTATTTACTACACCATTACTGTGAAGGGTCTCTTTAAAGTGGTTATGTGTTAAAGATCTTTGCACAGCTCGGGGAATACCCTTAGCGGTGATGGAATTTTTATTGTCAAGCAAAAGCACACTATACATTTTGGGCTTGAGTGCCACAACTTCAAGGATGTGTTTATCTGACACCTCTGACTTTAACAGCCCTAAAACACCCTTTTTAGAAGGATCATACAAGGGGTGAGTTTCAGGAAAATTACTCGTATCCATCCACAAACTAAGGGGTTCTTTCCCCATCTCATTAAAGACATCTTCAGCTAGTAAGGTGAAAATGAAACTGTCTGTATCACTATACACCAGTTGTACCCTATCTGAATAGTGGTTCTTAAGTACCCTGTACCAAAAATGGTACAAGCTGTATTTTGCTAGCTCAAGAATCTGGAACCCAATGTAATTAGGATGAGTAATTTTAATGAATGGTCTGGAACTGACAGACAATAATTTATTGTCGCCTAAATGCACCATTCGTTTAAAGCGGGGATTCTTCACCTCTCGTAAAAAGGCCCTAGCTGAAGTCACTAGTTTGGTGTCAATGGCATAACGAGCTGGATTCAGTAGCGTTTTACCAAAAACACTGTTCGTCAGTAATTTGAAGAGTGTTTTCCTATCATTACTGCTGGAGGCATTTCTATTGTTAACGTTGGTGTTAACAAATTCTGCCATAAAATCTGACTGGTGGAACTCGTAAATTGCATGTATTGTTTCCACTTCAAGTCCTATCTCAATAAATAGTTGTAAAAGGTGAAGAGATATGAAATAATGTTTTTTGGGGAGATGATCTCCAACCAGTTTGATGTTTTTTGGGGGGAGGTGTGTGATGTTATTTGTTTCCAGAAGTCCCCTACTAAATGGTGAGATATCCTCCATACTTATTCCCCTATGGTGTAAACAAAGGGGCAGATCGTCTGTTAGTCTAGCTATTTCGGGTCTTAAAAGTTTGGTGTCAATTAAGAGCCAGTACCCTTTGTTAGAAGAGAAAGGCTGTTCTGTCATTATCTTCCCCCCGCTAATGAAGGAGTTCATCTCATCAGATGATAGTCTCCTTAGTCCCCCATGGGGCAATTTCCTAGTCATACAACTCCCATAGAGGCTGTTAAAGTCGAGATAAAGTAAGAATGAAGACCTATCCTCCTGGGGGTTAAAAGATGGGTTGACATAGCGGTTGTTAGCTCTGACATAACTCCTAACTGCAGTTGTAAAACCCCCTCGTATGTTTTGTGATAAGAGATTGTGCAACGTCACATCTGCACTTAACTCCAGCGATATTCTGCTACTTTTCAGGAAGCAGTCGTAGGAGTACCCTGGGAGGCTGCAATAGTGTGTCAATTCTAAAGAATATATATCATTTAGAATTGCCCTGTGGTGTGTAAAAATGTCAGCCAGTAATCCTACATCACACCTCAAATAAATGAGGAGGTAGTCTTTTAATGTCCTACACCCTGTAGCCTCCCATACTAATTTAGAATGTCTATATTCGTCCAAAGTTATACCTGATTTGTTTAGGGAGCTGTAGAACATTTCAATAGGAGGGAGTGATGTGTCATTAAAGCAGCTGATTTTTGTGGTATATTCATAAGGGAAAAACTGCTTACCCTTTAAGAGTAGGTGGTGACTCTTTTTGGGCAAACCCTCTATCATTGAGTGAGTGAATGTTAAGGGGCTGGCTGAATCAATGTGGGTCTTTGCTAGGGATGAAAGACTACCTGTAATAAAAGCCAGTGAATCAAGAAATTTAAGCTTCCCTATTTCCACCTTAAGATATTTCGTCCCCTGTCTCATGAGGATATTGCTCTTAATATTTGAATCCATGGTAAACTCCCTCAAAATTAAGCCCATGTCATAAGACATATTATGGGCAATTAGAACTAAACTCTCCAGAGCATTCTTGTGGCGGAGGTTGCAGTAATTACATAGAGCTCCAATATAATTGAGCTTTTCCCTAAGGTGATCATGATGTTGAACCTTGAAATTGGAGGGGGTAAATACCTGCTCACAAAACTGGCAGTGAGTCTGTCTCCTAAAATGGATCATATCCTCAAGAGACATGTCTATTTCATAATGGTGGAGGGTAGATCTGATAATTTCCCATTTGGTGGCAACTCGCTGCATGAAATGAGTAACACTGTCCCCCCCAAAATAAGTAAATTTATCAACGACAGTGTGGTTCCTATCAACAATTATATAGCTGTATGCTATAGGTCTATGTATGGCTGTAACAGAACCTAGACAATCCTCAGTGCTTAGGACACAC
>NC_091208.1:28105138-28137638 GCF_040958095.1 Procambarus clarkii
AAACGAATCCACCCCAAGTAATAATATTGGGGGAGCCCGTAACCTACCCACCTGCGACTCTGGTAGGGGTGATGGGGGGGTGGGGGAAGAGGACACTCCTTCCTCCCACCTGACAACAACGGGCTGTGGGCGGTGTTGCCGTAGTAGCACCTCCAGACGGGCGGGGCTGGTCACACACCCTTTAAATGACATTGGGGCCCCCGGCGACCGTCGCCCGCCGCCACCCTTAAAAAGAAAAAAAAAAACGCGGGCTGCCCGGCGCGACCATCGCCTTTTAAAAAAAAAAATAAATAAAAAAAGGGGACATTCCATCCTCCCGCCCGAAGTGCAAGTAATTGTTGCTGGCCACACTCCACATAAAGCCACCATCACACCCCAAAATCCAAGTCTGGACAACTTAATAAATGTGAATTTTAAAATTGAGGAAATTCCTCATGTCAAAGCATTATTGAACATGTTTGGACAAAACAGCCAACAGGTGATGTGGGATAGTCGCGGAAATTTATTAAAGCCTGTACAAAATTTAAATATTTTAGATATAATTAAAACTCTAGCCTTCACAAAGGGGCAATTTAGGGCAAGTGACAAGGAAGATGTAAGGGTTTTACTGAGGGTGGCTGGCATAGACCCAACCCTCATACGTAATTATCGCGCTAGATCTCAGTTAAAAGGGGGGAGGGGTATCCATAGGAGACCCCATTGGGAGCCGTATTGAAGACCTATATGAAGACCATCTTAAAGACCACCATATTCAGTTGCATATCCACCATGGAGCAAGCTTCTAGACCCACTCCTCCCCCAGCTACACCCCCAGAAGACAAATCTCCCTTATTAAAGAAGTTGGTTGCTACTCAGCGGTACTACAAGTATGTCGAACACAAATGTAGATTGATATATGCATTGTGGGATTGTTATGACCGTCTTGTGTTGAGTGCCCCTCCAGAACGGTTTTTTAAGTCATTTGGAGAGACGGTGAAACGTTATGAAGAATATTCATCCCAGGAAATCCAGACGGAGATATGGCAAATGGAAAAATTAACCTTCCAACATCGAGACCAGATTACAGCCTTCGAGACTGGACGGAGTGTGTATGGACTTTTAAGGTAGGGAAGGCAGCCTCTACGCCACACCCCATACATCCCTCCCCCCTCCAGGTGGGGGACACAGGTGTATTTAAAGGCCTCCACCGTCACCCTCGGTCACCATAGTTGACGACGACTCTACCCCGTTCCTCTCAACCGCCCCTCCGCCATGGCTTTATCGTCCATTAAGTCAATAGACAGCGACATCACCGACACCCACGCCTTTGGGGTTGGTGATGTCATCGTGTATGACCTCCCGGCTGCTGTTGTGCGTCCCTATGGACTGGCAAGTGTAATTTGGAAATGTTACAACTATGCCCGTGTGGAACGTGAAGGACTGACTCGTGTCAACAGGGCCACAATACGTTACCGGTCTACCCCGGGTGACATCGAGGTGAAGATAGCTCCCCTACCCTCCGACGGTCAAGACATTGTCGAAGAGCCAGTCTTGTTCTTCCGCCCCACCATCGTGGCGCTAATTTCCGCTTTCGGTGCAGGAGCACCCTTCGAGTCCAACCCTATAGCTCAGGAGCAAGTGCAGTCTTCCTCCGACATCCACTACATCACCAATGTCACCCTGGATACTGCCAAGAATAGGCTGTTTTGGCTGAAAACAGCCCTAACAAAGGTTGGCAATCTCATGGTAAGAACTCCAACCATGTTTCGGCTGGTGGTGCCCCATGGGCTGGGGGCCTCCCGTGATGGCATGGACAACTGGCACAAGGACGTCGGGCCCATGCTCATTTCGCTCAACGCTGAGCTGGCCAAGCATAACAAGGAGTTGGTAATCCTCAAACGTCCCTCTACCGTCACCCCATCGATGGTACCCCTCCCGAATGATGATCCCAGGGGAGAGGGTGATAGTAAAACTATCACCCTAGATGCAGTGGTGGGGGAGGGTGCCACCACCCCAGGAAGCTCTTCTCGTTCTACACCACCAGCACCACCAGCCACCCCCAGGAAGAAGAGACACCTACAAGAGTACTCATCCACCTCCAGCGCTGCTCCACCCCCACCCACAACATCTGGCACGGCCAAACGACGGATCGAAACCACTATTGACTTCGACCCCCTCTCAAATCATCGTATTGACACCATCCTCGATGGAGAGTCACAGGAAATATTCCTGTTATCCTCATCACCGAAAAAACAACGAAAGCTGTAACCATCAACGCTCAAAGAAGACGTGCCAGCACCACCACAGTCAGAACAGCAGCAGCAGCAGCAGCAGCAGCAGCAACAGCAGTACCTCCATCTACAACAGCTTCGGTGGTGGTAGCAGTAGCAGGTCCACCGACGATGGTGACAGTGTTGTCAGCGGTAGTGGTAGCGGCAACGGTACCACCAACTACAGCAGTTCCGGCGGTGACAGCGGCAGCAACAGTACCATCATCGCCGGCAGCGGTAACGGTAGCGCCAGCAGTACCACCAACTACAACGGTTCCAGCGGTGGTAGCAGCAGCAGCAGCAGCAGCAGTGCCGTCAGCGGTGGCAGCGGCGTCAGTGGTACCAACAGCTCCCCCAGCAGCAGCGGCAGCGGCAGCAGCGGACGACAGCAGTACCAACAGCTGCTGCTCTTTATATGTAATTTGTTATGGGGGAACAAAATGTAGTCCCCCCCTGTTGTAGTTCTTTTAAAAGTAATATTTCCTTAGTAGATTAATAAAATAAAATATAAGTAATGATGTTTTATTCCCACCCCAGTCAGTACATAACTTAACAATGGACGAGGAACACTACATATACCTCACTAGCCTCGACCAAGAAGATATATACAACAACACAAGTTCAGCATTTACAAACACCATCCCCACTCTACATTTAAACCCTTCCATTAAACATGAAGTGGCCTTAGTCAACATACTCCTACCCAGACGAATTAACGCTATCATCAAGGATGAGGGGGAGTCTGGTATAGACGTCTATGCTACTTTTAAGCGAGGAACTCTTTCTAAAAGCCCAGAACATCTCATCTACACCTACACCCCCAAAACCAACATATTATCCAGAAACATCACATTCATCACGAGTGAGCTTAGCCGACAAATAATCACCGACATGAAGCTTAGCTTCCGAGGTGATTTCAAAATATACTTCTCAGAAAGAGAACCAATCCTCACCTATGATCAATCCTTAGAGCGCGTGTTACTTCCTCTACACTTAACAATGAAGGCACTGGTTCCTTATATTCTCTTAGTCTTCAATTTAAACACAGAATAGCTAATGTACTTGGTTTTGACAGCAGTCGCAAATACACCATTTATCAGGCAAAATCAGATGACATTACAGCAGCCTCAAAGATCGTGGCCTCATTCCCCCCAGACAATGACGGAGGTTGTGACTATTTACTCATTTATAGTGACGTCATCGAGCCGGATCGTTACGGGGGACAAATTGTAAATATCTTAGATGCAATCAATTATCATGACTCTTATTCTAGAGGGGCTCATCCCCTAGTGTACAAGACATTAAATACTAACACGTTGGAGAAGGTGAGCATTAAGATAACAGATCAGTTTGGGCGAAAGGTTAGTTTTGAAGATGGGAGGTCGGTTACGGTAGTCTTACACCTCCGCCCTAAGGTATAACAATATAATCTATATAAATAAATATATATATATATATATATATATATATATATATATATATATATATATATATATATATAGAAGTGTTTACCCACATCATCGGTTATTATAAGCAGAGGAGTCGGGATGCGAGTACCTTTCCACACACCCTCCCAGAAGGAGTATGGGGAGATCTTCTCCCCCCTCTCTGGGAGATACGGGGTGAGGGGGGGAGCGATGAATGACATACGCACATTCCAAGCGCCTTATCTCAGATCTGGTGGTGGTTTTTTTGGGACCTTAGCCGGCTTGGCTCGACGAGCCATACCATTTTTCATGAAAACTGTAACGCCGACTGCTATCGATTTTGGGAAAAATGTTCTTGGTGATTTAACCAGTGGTAGACGGGATGTAAAGAGCGCTCTGAGAACTCACGGTATTGATGCTCTTAAGACTGTGGGGAAGAAATTGGTAGCAGGCGGGAAAATTAAAAGACTCTCTAGGAGAAGAAAAAATAAAAATAATAAATGTAAACGAGCCCTTGGGTATAAAAATGATGTATTTTCACTACAGTAAGCAGTCATACTTCACCTTTCGGAGGAGATCATGGCGGAGGCTAGTGGAGCTGGGTTGAAAATCCCTGTAGAATATTATACTTCCAGTATTATTGACCAATTTCCTAGAAGTAACAGAATACGTAATGTGGAGAGTTCAATTGCCTCCACACAGCAAATAGACATTCTACCTGTTAACCTCCCTATTAATCAACGTTTGCGGGATAATTACTTAGAATTCCGCATCCCCGGAACCCAGGGCGCCTTCTTAGATCTAGCTAATATTGTTATAGATTTTAAGGTATCTTTAACGAAAGATGACGATACCACAAAATTGGAAGAGGATGACCATGTGGAATTTGTTAATGGGTTGTCAAATACCATGTTTAAAGGTGTTCAGGTGTTTTTAGGAGAGCAGGTAGTTGAAACAAATTCTAATTTTAATTATTGGTCGTTTATTAAATTAATTACCTCCATGCCTCCATCAAAAATGTCTTCCTTGGGGAGGATTGGAGCCTTTCGTAGGGACTGGAGTGATGATGGTGTAATCCCTAACGAATTTACTAATACATTTTTTACTGGGGCAACCGCCAAGGATAAAAAATTTATGACCGATTTAAAAGGTAAAGGATTGTCAATGTGTTTTCCCCTACTATTGGACGTAACAACCCTAGACCAATACATATTAGATAATATAGATGTGCGCCTAAGATTGGAGCTCTCCCCACATGCTTGGGTGCTAAATACAAGTGTGGACGATGGCTCTAAGTATCGGCTGCATATGGATTATGCTAAGTTGTGGGTAACACGAGTGTTCCCATACCCAAGTGCTTACCTAGCCTTAAACAGCTCACTGTTAGCATCCCCCGACCCCATAAGCTATACTTTCAATAAAACCATTTCTAAAACATATGTCCTAGCAGGGAATCAAACTAGTCTCTTAATTGATCAGCCTTGGGCGCAAGTAATTCCTCACAGGATATTCATGGTAATTGTGCCAATGAATTATTTCGCTGGCCTTCACCAAGGTAATGGATTATATTTTGAAAATGCAAAACTGAAAAATATCGCCATGTATTTGAACAATAATGCAATTTACCGAATTGGTGGTGATTTCGACAATCATTATGCCCGCCTTTATTACGAAACTTTGAAGACATTAGGCTTAGAGCGTGATTCACTTCTAGCCTATGACACTTTTAATAAGGGAAGATCGATATTCGCCTTTGACTTAACCACCATTCAAACAAAGGATTCCCTCCCTGTGGAGAAATCTGGCAACTTGCGTATGGAGCTTGAGTTTGGCGGTGGTGTTACATATAACAGGCTGGTTTTACTGTTTGGGGAAACGACCGGGGTACTATCCATCGACGGACAGAGAACTGTTCTGTGTGACGTGCGAGCTTAAAAACATAATGAATTGTAATGATATAAATATTAATTTAAAAAATAATCTAGGGGATCGAGCACTCTACCTAGGTTGTTATAATGCTGATGAAATAGAACATTTAAATATCTCATCAAGAAAACCTATTGTTCTCATAACTAATATTTTACCATCACATAGCAGATTAACTATGGGACATTGGGTAGCTATTTATGTTGATAAAGTTAAACATCGAATGTTTTTTTTCGATAGTTATGCAATGTCGGCGGTTACTTATGGACATTATTTTCAAGGATTTATTAAAACTAACACAATAACAAAGGTGTTTGGAATGTGCTACAGACTCCAGAGTGATTTTACCCTTGCTTGTGGACTGTATTGCGTAATGTTCGTCCATAGGGTGAGTCACCTGGGGTTGCCTTCAACAGTACATTACTTACATAATGTATTTTCAAGCGTTAGTTTAAAATTAAATGATAAACGAGCCCTCGCTTATGCGAGACGATATTTTCCTATGAAACATCACTGTGTTAGGACATTTTGTAGAGGAGTAAGGGTTGGTTCTTATAGGTGGTGTAGAGAATATTTTTGTTAGCTAGGCAACCCACCTAACAGGGGGATTACCCCACATATAAAACACCTCTCACCCCACAACCTCCCTAGAAGACCCCCATCCCCCTTATCCTACAAATGGAAGGCGTCTCCCCAGAAACACACGCAGGGAAGATTGAAGTCCTTGAAGGGCCTGGTTAGTATTACCCTCACTTTCTGGTAAAGATTTATTTTTTTTCCCACAATAGAAAGTTTGCTCAACCTCTATTTTACCTCTTCTTTTTTTCAGTGCAATTCTTAGGACCTGTCCACATTTGTAGAGTAGTAATTCTACGAGGAAGGTCTGCCCCAAACAAGATGCTGTTACGTACCCTAATTGATGATGCCTGCTGTAGAGGACACAAGGTCGCTCCTGCAGGGGGAGAGGTATGTACTAACTGTTCTTAGAGGAAATAGAATATTTTTCAAATAAAAGATATAGTCCTATAAATTATTTTCCCCATCTCTTTCCAGAACACTTCAGATGAGAGTCAGAAGGAAAGTCGTCCAAAAGGCAACCAGCCAACTCACCCCACTCCCCCAAGAGAGGGGGGAGGGGGTCAAGACCTCCCCCCACTCACCACGGATGGGGAGACGTCAGAATTCTACTCAGATGAGGAAGGGGAGGTGGAGGGGGGGGGGATAGGGGTCATAATTAACTTCTTATACATCATTTGTGATTTTTACCTAATAAAACATTAATAAATTCTTTGATTTTTTTTAACCCCTGGAGGAGATTTATAATTTAATACCCCTATATAAGACCCACTCGACCTCCGCTGGGTGTGGAACTCTGTTACGGTAAAGTCAAGGCCATTAGGTGCGAGGAAGGGTACGGGCGACCACCCTCACCGGGAGGAACCTGTTTTACACCTCCCCATGGAGGAATGTGGGGGCGTAACTGGCACTCACCCACGAGTGTTTATTATACAAATAAATTCATTTTTACTTAAATATATTGTCATACTTTACTGTATAAATGAACATGATCATAGTGGCACATAATAGATACCTATCTTCACTGTTTTTTCGACTGCTACCACTCACACCTTGGGTGACCTAATATGGAGTGGCACTATGTGGCTCCCCGCTTCTGATTTCTTATCTGATCTCCATACATAGGTGCACACAGAGGCGCATTCTAATCTACTTTTCCTTACAAAAACAGGGCTGTTGTATCTTATCGCAGTAACCCTGGCAGTATACATATTGGAGAACCACCTGAATTTAACAACAGGATGGATGAAGATCCCCATCTACCCCTTATTATTGGTTTAGTGACTCAGTTTGCTAGTAGACCTGCAACTTTACCAGCATATGAAAATCCTCCGTGTGAAGTACGAAGTTTAGATGAACATTTTTACGATGGACTTGAAAAAGATACAGAATATCAGAGATGGCGCTGGTTTGAAAATGCTCTGAAGGAAGCCCTTGTTTTCATTCTTAAAAGATGTGTTAAGAGAATTATTATTCCATATGGGTTTGGCATGTCAAGTTATTTGGACAACTGCGCAGTATGGGAAAGTAAATATTTGCCTATACTTGAGAAAATAGGACAAAAACTACGAAAACGAGGTATTGTACTCTTCATAGTACGTCCTGAAAACATCGTTCCTCCTCAGTCATCCACCCACGGCATCTTTGAAAATAAGATTCCATACATTGCTGTTCTTCAAAATGGACCCACAACTAATGCTACTGATGCTGCTAGGACACCTGAAGATGATGCTACGCCTGCTACCGCTGATGCTAGTTCACCTTCTATCAACACTAAGTTGTCTGATACAATTAATTCAACACCTGTTAATGTTACTACGTCTGTTGATACTAATGTTACAATGTGTGTTAGTAGTAGTTTTACAAATTTAGAAGAGAAGATGGATTGGGAATAATAATGTCTGTAAATAATTTATACTTTGTACATTTTTACAAATTAAATACATTGTACATTTTTACACATTAAATAACAAAATAGAAACTCGTGTGTTTATTTTCTCCCTTTTAATGTCTAAATGTCAACTCTACTTTTCTGAGTATATAGGAAGAGGTACGAAACTTTTTCTGTCTTACTTCAAGATGGATTGTTCTATGTACATGCAAGTGAAGCTTAAGCGTTTGAATAAGTGTATTATAGATGCTGATTTTACTAGTGATGAAATTCTAAAACCTGGAGACTGTCTTGTCTACGATTCTCATAATTTATCTGGTGGATTTGCACAACTGTTATGGGAAAAATATCCTTACAGTAAAGTTTCCGAGTGTGAAGTGGTACAGAATAATATAACTCCTGGTGGTATAGTACTTGCTTTATCTCCAGAACCAGAAATAAAACCTCATATTATAGGACTTCAATACAGTAGCTCTAATAAGATCTAGGATTACAGAAAGATATTATTAAACGTTGGAGTTTTAAATCTGCAATAAGGCAAATTTGTTGTCAGGCAAGAAATAATAATTTAATCCAGCGTATAATTATTCCATATGGTATTGGGTTTAATGACGGAATAGGATGGAGTAAAGAAGAACAAGAAGAATGGGAGACACACTATTTTCCAGGACTAGCCCATTTAGCTTATGTTTTAAAGAATAATAAAAAAGAATTATTAATGGTTCGTATACCTCTTGGAGAAGATGTTACGGGGACTGGGAGAGAGAAGAAACAAGTAGAGGATGGATCTAATAAACGGAAGAGAATATCATAGTTAAAACTAGTAGATCTAAAATAATACATATAACTAATTTGGAAACTACAGCTAAGAGAGAGGGGCGGAGCGTAACAATCTCCGATGTGATAAGCTAGGTCGGGATATATCTTGCCATAAACTCCCCATCTCGGTCCAGCAGCGACAAGACATACTCGGATCGATGGCTGCTGTATACAGTAAGTGCTTATTGTATGATGTACTTACAGTACTCGTTATATTTGTTGTGATATAATTTTGCTTATTATTGAATATCTTTTAGTTTGAAATATTATGATTATTTAATAGTCCCTGTGTTAAATATTGTATTTTTCTTTGTTTAAAGATCTACCCCATGTGATGGATGTGAAGAGTCTACCAGGGTTTGGAAGCATGCCTGATCTTGTGTCAGAAACTATATGGCAAAGTCCAGCTTCGACTGTTTTGTGGAAGAATATGCCCCTGGCGGAAAAACAGACTTATAAAGTGATGACACATACTGATAAATGTACGCATGAGAACATTGTTCCAGCTCTAGCAAAGTTTATTAGCAAAAGTGAAAATGTTTTAATGATACTGATTGGTCGTGATTTTATAAAGTTGAAAGAAGAACTTCCAATGATAAAATGTGATATAGTCTTATTTAGCTTAAAAGAGAGTGTTACAGATGTACTCAAGAAACATGAGAATTGTCAAGTGTTGTTGCTGACGAAAATTCCTAGTAAGGCTGAGATGAAGAAAATTTCTTTGTTATTTAAAGGCGATAAAATAATTTGCACTTTTAGACCTAAACCCCGTTTTAAATACATATTTCCAGAATTTGAAGAAGTGCCTATAGGATGTAACTTAAAGGATAAATTTTTTATAAGAAAATTTGTGGATGAAATTGGTTCTCCAAATGCTGCAAACTGGTTTATTAATAAGTTGAGTTCTGAAGAACGAGAAGTGTATACTATAATGAGCCAGGATGAACTGCAACAGCAGGTAAATAGTAAGACTGTGAAAGAGCTTAGTATTATTCACCCTAAAACAGAAGAAGATGAACATTGGAGTTTAATTGATCATATGGAGGAGAGCTTTCCATCTTTTCCGTACCAGAAATAGGATATCATACCCCCCAAAAGATAGAAATAGAGGCGGTGATGAGATTTATAGGACAGGATCCTGTACTTGGTGTTTTCTCTGGTATGGCCTTTATTGAAAATCTTATTAGGATAAGACACACTAATGTGGTACGAGCTACAGATAATTACTCGAATATGGGTGAGAGTAAGTGGATGGAGGTTGAACAAATGGATGCTGTAGAAGCAGTTAGGACTTATTGTAATGACAGAGAAGTACTTCTAATGTCCTGGCCTGAATTGATTTGTGATGATAATGTTTATAGCGATGCTTTCTATGTTTTAAAGGAATTTAAGGGACAAAAACTAATCTATTTTGGAGAAGGGGAAGGGGGATGCTGTGCATGTGATGGATTTTTTAACTTGCTGGATAGTGAGTTTCATTGTGTGAAATCAAATACATGTTTTACTTATAATTCTTTTATAAATTCAAATGTTTATTTCTATATAAGACTATAGTGTTTATGATTTCTTGAACACTTGTATATGATTTTCTTGAACACTTGTATAACTACTAAGAACACTTGTATATAATTGCTTCTTGAACACTTATGAATACCTGTATAACTACTAAGAACACTTACTTGTATATGATTTTCTTGAACACTTGTAAAACTACTAAGAATAACTGTATATGATTTTCTTGAACACTTGTAAAACTACTAAGAATAACTGTATATGATTTTCTTGAACACTTGTAAAACTACTAAGAACACTTATGATTTCTTGAATACCTGTATAACTACTAAAAACACTTGTATGCGTTAAATGTTGTAATAAACTTAATGTCTCTTCTAAATAAGATTTCTTTATCCTTAATAGAATAATTTGCTTATTACATTGGAGGACTGAAACAAGTACTTAATTATGAAACAGAATACTGACATGATGTAGTAAGTTTAACGGAAATATTGAATACAATGACTTGAAAAGTTTTCCTTTGACTAATGAAGGTGTATGTTTAATAAAACTGAGTTACGAAAACAATGCCTTAAGATGCTACTGTAAGTAATGACTTAGTGCGCAGGCAAGTATCTTTAATTGTACGAAGATGTCTTAGAATGATTTATATTGACCTTATTTTGAAAATGGATAACTGCTAAATGCTCAGTAGTAACTTACTGTGAATTAGTAATGTTACTGTTGTTGTTGTTGTTGTTGTTAATAACGATGATCTACTTACTTACTTACTAAAATGACAGAAACAACTAGTTTTGAGAATTAGTACAGAGATGATTAGAGAATATGTAGTGGACTGTAATGAACGGGTAAGAACATGTAGCGGAGGGATGGAGGAAAATTGTAAGAAAGGGTTGAAAGTTGGGATGTGTAAAGGATTGAGAGATTGTAAGGGATGGTATCAAGATGTGCGGAAAACATGCTACAACATGTAAAGTAGACAGTGTAGTGAGTTGGGCGGTGAACAAGCTAGGACTTGTAATGGATGGAAAGAGTCGGGTATATTTACATATGACTCATGTTTAAATAAGATAGAGGAGACGGTAATAGTTGTTTAAGTCTTGTATAAAATGGGAAAGAAGTAGAGAATATGTAAGACTAAGTACAGATCTGAACTTACAGAGAATATGCTATGAACGGGGAAAGAACGCAAATTAACAGCTACATTTAAATTTATGAGACTTGGATGAGATGGAGGAAGGTGGGAGGGGGTGAAAGATAATTAAACAGGTTGGGGTTATGTGTATACTCGGATAAGAGATACGCTGGAGACGGACTTGATCGAATATATTTATGTCTGATGATCTAAGGCTAATGTCCAGATTAATTTTACTACGTTAGAAAATAAGGTGATCTTAAATCTCAGGGTGATTTAGTTGGAAAATAAAGAACTTGCACAAATGAACTAAGCTGGGGCACAAGAGTTGTAACTTGATAACTGAACTGGTTTTTATTTACTATGTCTGAAAATGTAGTTGGGTGTTTAAATCTCAGGGGGATTTGGATTGATAGTAATGAATTTACAGGAGTGAACTTGGACAGAGGACAAGAGCTAGAGTTTTATAATTGTTTTCATCATATTTACTATGTCTGAAATACAGAGGGTAAAAATTTCGGGGAAATTGTTGGTTTATTTACAAAGACTTGAGGGTGGAAGAGGGTGGGGGACGAGAGCTGGAGCTCAGTAACTGACTTGATCTTATTTACTAACTTTGAAGTATGTCTGCTTTTAATTTTAGGGAAATTGATGGGTTATTTACAAAGATACGAAAGAGAATTAAGGCGGGGACGAGAGCTGGAGCTCGATAACTGACTTGATTTTATTTACGGTGTCTGAAATACAGAGGGTAAAAATTTAAGGGAAATTGATGGTTTATTTACAAGATACGAAAGAGAACTAAGGCGGAGGACAAGCGCTGGAGCTCAGTAACTGACTTGATTTTATTTACGGTGTCTGAAATACAGAGGGTAACAATTTAAGGGAATTGATGGTTTATTTACAAAGATACGAAAGAGAACTAAGGCGGAGGACAAGCGCTGGAGCTTGGTAACTGTTTTGATCTTATTTACGGTGCTAGAAATACAGAGGGTAGAAATTTCAGGGAAATTGGACTGATACTAACGAAGATACGAGAGAGAGCTAAGGCGGAGGACAAGAGCTGGAGCTTGGTAACTGTTTTGATCTTATTTACGGTGCCCGAAATACAGAGGGTAAAAATTTCAGGGAAATTGGACTGATACTAACGAAGATACGAGAGAGAGCTAAGGCGGAGGACAAGCGCTGGAGCTTGGTAACTAAATTACTGTATTGAACTACATTTGAAATATAATTATTTAAAATTTTAGAGGGATTGGAATGATAGTATTCATTATACGACAGGGGACTAAGGTGGGGGAACGTGAGCTAGAACATGCTTACTAACGTGATTTATTTGTGTAAAACTGACTTGCTTAATGAAAAGGAGCAAACATACGATGTTGGAAAATAGTTGAACTGAATGAAAGGAGAGAGAGAGAGAGAGGAGGGACGGTCCAGATATTATTATGGAGAAGATAAGATAAGATTAAGAGCCGACTGGCTGGCTGGGCGCAAAGTAAATAAAGGTGACGCGACAGATTGCGAGGTAAGGGGGGAGGGAGGGGGGTGTGATGTACGAAACCCTGAAAAACCATGACTTACACAGGTGATTTTCTAAATTTATATGAATAACTAAGGCTTACATAGACGATTTTGTAAGTTGAAAACATGTAAAACATGTCCGTAGAGTTCTCCTGGAAACCCTAAAGTGCTACACACGTTATTTGAATTTGTCCCATAAGGCTTTAACAAACTTCTATGTCTCGGAAATTATTTTTCTCATAAGAAATCCATACTTCTAAAATCTGTGACACAAAATTTACCTGAAAACCCTGGCTCACACAGACGATATTTGACCTGAAAACCATGGCTCCACACAGACGATATTCTAAATTTACCTGAAAACCCTGACATGCTACACACGATATTTCCCCTTTGGAACCTGAAAACCCTGACATGCTACAGACGATATTTCCCAGAAACAAAATATCGTCTGTGGCATGTCATCCCTACTACTCCCGAGGTGGGCTCCATCACCGAGGAAGTACCCGAGGTGGGCTCCATCACCGAGGAAGTACCCGAGGTGGGCTCCTTCACCGAGGAAGTACCCGAGGTGGACTCCATCACCGAGGAAGTACCCGAGGTGAGCTCCATCACCGAAGAAGTACCCGAGGTGAGGTCCATCACCGAGGAAGAACCCGAGGTGGGCTCCATCACCGAGGAAGTACCCGATGTGGGCTCCTTCACCGAGGAAGTACCCGAGGTGAGCTCCATCACCGAGGAAGTACCCGAGGTGAGCTCCATCACCGAGGAAGTACCCGAGGTGAGCTCCATCACCGAGGAAGAACCCGAGGTGGGCTCCATCACCGAGGAAGTACCCGAGGTGGGCTCCATCACCGAGGAAGTACCCGAGGTGAGCTCCATCACCGAGGAAGTACCTGAGGTGAGCTCCATCACCGAGGAAGTACCCGAGGTGAGGTCCATCACCGAGGAAGAACCCGAGGTGGGCTCCTTCACCGAGGAAGTACCCGAGGTGGGCTCCATCACCGAGGAAGTACCCGAGGTGGGCTCCATCCCCGAGGAAGTACCCGAGGTGGGCTCCATTACCGAGGAAGTAGCCGAGGTGGGCTCCATCACCGAAGAAGTACCCGAAGTGGGCTCCATCACCGTGGAAGAACCCGAGGTGGGCTCCATCACCGAGGAAGTACCCGAGGTGGGCTCCATTACCGAGGAAGTAGCCGAGGTGCGCTCCATCACCGAGGAAGAACCCGAGGTGGGCTCCATCACCGAGGAAGTACCCGAGGTGGGCTCCATCGCCGAGGAAGAACCCGAGGTGGGCTCCATCACCGAGGAAGAACCGAGGTGGGCTCCATCACCGAGGAAGTACCCGAGGTGGGCTCCATCACCGAGGAAGTACCCGAGGTGGGCTCCATCCCCGAGGAAGTACCCGAGGTGGGCTCCATTTCCGAGGAAGTAGCCGAGGTGGGCTCCATCACCGAAGAAGTACCCGAAGTGGGCTCCATCACCGTGGAAGAACCCGAGGTGGGCTCCATCACCGAGGAAGTACCCGAGATGGGCTCCATTACCGAGGAAGTAGCCGAGGTGAGCTCCATCACCGAGGAAGTACCCGAGGTGAGCTCCATCGCCGAGGAAGAAACCGAGGTGGGCTCCATCACCGAGGAAGAACCCGAGGTGGGCTCCATCACCGAGGAAGTACCCGAGGTGGGCTCCATCACCGAGGAAGTACCCGAGGTGGGCTCCATCACCGAGGAAGTACCCGAGGTGGACTCCATCACCGAGGAAGTACCCGAGGTGAGCTCCATCACCGAGGAAGTACCCGAGGTGAGCTCCATCACCGAGGAAGTACCCGAGGTGGGCTCCATCACCGAGGTGGGCTCCATCACGGAGGAAGTACCCGAGGTGGGCTCCATCACCGAGGAAGTACCCGAGGTGGACTCCATAATAATAATAATTATGTTATAATCTATATATAATCAGGATAATCTACTCCTTCCCCCCATTTGGATGGGACGGGGAAAAGGAATGGTTCCCAGCCACTTGGACGGTCGGGGATTGAACGCCGGCCTGCATGACGCCAGGCCGGTCAGCCCAGGTGGTTGGGCACGGCTTCAGCAACGTGATGACTTATGGAATATACACATGGTAGAGAGGACACAGGTATACTAAAATTTACATGAAGCATCATACATATACATATACATGAGTTTACCTCGCCCCATCATAGACATTAGAGATGAAGGGCCCTTAATCGTAGTGGGAGAGACGCTGTTTAAGGCTTTTGGAAACTTGCCCCGCTCCATGCAGGTCGGAGTTCAATCCCCGACCGTCCAAGTGGTTGGGCTGGTCCAGGTCCTCACTGACTCACCACATGATTCACTCATTACCCACATGATTCACTTTACTCATTCACCATCCCCTTTCCCCTTGAAGCGCAAATGACTCCATTACCTCTTGGTAAGGAATCAATACAGTTTTGATAATACTTGGGATAATTCATTAAATATGGTGATGAGTTTTAAAGAGTTTTGTTACGAGTTCTTCTTCAATTGCGTGCTGATTGGCTTGTTCGTGTGGGTGTCGTCGGCAGGAGTGATCTACGTCCTGGGCTGCCTCAGGCACCACCTCTTGCAATTGCTGCAGGAGCAGCAGGGCTGCTGGAGCTATCTGCCTGTTGTGGGCAGGTTCTTCACGTCGCAGGATGCCATCAGGGGCTTGACCCAAGACCCGGACACAATGATGACGCAAGTGCCACTCGCTGGCTCGCTGGTTACTCTCTGCTGCCGCATCTGGCAGGTGTCGGTCCTCTTGTGGCGTGTAGAGCCGCGTCGCCTGCTGGAGGGAGGCGCCCTCTACGGTGCTGGGCAGCTGGCAGCCCTCCTGTGTGTTATCTGTGGAGCTGTTGTCGTCTTTATGAAGACTCGTATGGCGGACCTCCGGGTGAGGGCCCGGTCTCCCGGTCCTCCCCACCAGCACCACCACCAGCAGCAGGTGGAAGAGGACCACTCTCCCCACCAGCACCACCACCAGCAGGTGAAAGAGGACCACTCTCCCCTCCAGCACCAGCAGCAGCAGCACACCAGCAGCAGCAGCACCAGCACCAGCAGCACCAGCAGCAGGGGGATGAGGACCACTCTCCCCACCAGCACCACCACCAGCAGCAGGGGGATGAGGACCACTCTCCCCACCACCAGATACAGCAGCAGGGGGAAGAGGACCACTCTCCCCACCACCAGCAGCAGCAGCACCAGCAGCAGCAGCAGCAGCACCAGCAGCAGGGGGATGAGGACCACTCTCCCCACCACCAGCACCACCAGCAGCAGCAGGGGGAAGAGGGCCACTCTCTCCGGCTCCAGCATAGAGTGGTTGCGAATCTCCCTTCCTCCAAAAACGGTTGTTCCCAGCAGCAGCAGGTAATCTGCCTCTCTGAACCCTGCGGACGACCGGAGCCCTGCGGACGATCGGAGCCCTGCGGACGATCAGAATGCTTCAAGCGGATACTGAAGAAGAGAGTGAGAGAAGACGACTGGAGGCAGTTAGTTCTGCCGCAGGAAGATCAGCGTACCGCAGACCGGAGGCAGAGGACACCGCAGGAAGATCAGCGTACCACAGACCGGAGGCAGATGACGCCGCAGGAAGATCAGCGTACCGCAGACCAGAGGCAGATGACGCCGCAGGAAGATCAGCGTACCACAGACCGGAGGCAGAGGACACCGCAGGAAGATCAGCGTACCGCAGACCGGAGGCAGAGGACGCCGCAGGAAGATCAGCGTACCGCAGACCGGAAGCAGATGACGCCGCAGGAAGATCAGCGTACCGCAGACTGGATGCAGTTAAAGCTGCCGCAGAGACAGTGTGAAGCATACTGGAAGGTGGTGAGTTTACAGAAGCTTCAGCAGGGTCTCGCAGACATTCCATCGCCAGTACGAGACGCAGAATTCGTCTTGGTTTACTTCAAAGTTGGCGGATGTGCGTGCGCCGCCTGTCTCAAGCACCACTTTCAGTTCTACTTGCAGGCGCATCACTCGCTCACTCCTCTCCACTACGAGCGCTCGGCCACAGAAGGGCATTCCAAGGCACACTCGGGCAGCAAAGAGGGACCTCAGATGAGCTCAATAATCAAAGGAGAACCTGAGGTAGGGGCTCACTCATCCCGCCTCCAGCATAGGATTGTTGCGGATCTCTTTCCGTCCACAACGGGCGAATCCCAGCAACAGCAGGAGCAGACCACTTACATCTCTGAACCCAGCGGACGACCTGAACCCAGCGGACGACCTGAACCCAGCTCCATCACCGAGGAAGTACCCGAGGTGGGCTCCATCACCGAGGAAGTACCCGAGGTGGGCTCCATCACCGAGGAAGTACCCGAGGTGGGCTCCATCACCGAGGAAGTACCCGAGGTGGGCTCCATCACCGAGGAAGTACCCGAGGTGGGCTCCATCACCGAGGAAGAACCCGAGGTGGGCTCCATCGCCGAGGAAGAACCCGAGGTGGGCTCCATCACCGAGGAAGAACCCGAGGTGGGCTCCATCACCGAGGAAGAACCCGAGGTGAGCTCCATCACCGAGGAAGAACCCGAGGTGGGCTCCATCACCGAGGAAGAACCCGAGGTGGGCTCCATCACCGAGGAAGAACCCGAGGTGGGCTCCATCACCGAGGAAGTACCCGAGGTGAGCTCCATCACCGAGGAAGAACCCGAGGTGGGCTCCATCGCCGAGGAAGTACCCGAGGTGAGCTCCATCACCGAGGAAGTAGCCGAGGTGGGCTCCATCACCGAGGAAGAACCCGAGGTGGGATCCATCATCGAGGAAGAACTCGAGGTGGGCTCCATCACCGACGAAGAACCCGAGCTGGGCTCCATCACCGAGGAAGTACCCGAGGTGGGCTCCATCACCGAGGAAGTACCCGAGGTGGGCTTCATCACCGAGGAAGTACCCGAGGTGAGCTACATCACCGAGGAAGTAGCCGAGGTGGGCTCCATCACCGAGGAAGAACCCGAGGTGGGCTCCATCGCCGAGGAAGAACCCGAGGTGGGCTCCATCACCGAGGAAGAACCCGAGGTGGGCTCCATCACCGAGGAAGTACCCGAGGTGGGCTCCATCACCGAGGAAGTAGCCGAGGTGGGCTCCATCAACGAGGAAGTAACCGAGGTGGGCTCCATCACCGAGGAAGGACCCGAGGTGGGCTCCATCACCGAGGAAGAACCCGAGATGGGCTCGATCACCGAGGAAGTACCCGAGGTGGGCTCCATCGCCGAGGAAGTACCCGAGGTGGGCTCCATCGCCGAGGAAGTACCCGAGGTGGGCTCCATCACCGAGGAAGAACCCGAGGTGGGCTCCATCGCCGAGGAAGAACCCGAGGTGGGCTCCATCACCGATGAAGTACCCGAGGTGAGCTCCATCACCGAGGAAGTACCCGAGGTGGGCTCCATCACCGAGGAAGAACCCGAGGTGGGCTCCATCGCCGAGGAAAAACCCGAGGTGGGCTCCATCGCCGAGGAAGAACCCGAGGTGGGCTCCATCACCGAGGAAGACCCCGAGGTGGGCTCCATCACCGAGGAAGAACCCGAGGTGGGCTCCATCACCGAGGAAGTACCCGAGGTGGGATCCATCACCGAGGTGGGCTCCATCACCGAGGAAGAACCCGAGGTGGGCTCCATCGCCGAGGAAGAACCCGAGGTGGTCTCCATCACCGAGGAAGTAGCCGAGGTGGTCTCCATCACCGAGGTGGGCTCCATCGCCGACGAAGAACCCGAGGTGGGCTCCATCACCGAGGAAGTACCCGAGGTGGGCTCCATCACCGAGGAAGTAGCCGAGATGAGCTCCATAACCGAGGAAGAACCCGAGGTGGGCTCCGTCACCGAGGAAGAACCCGAGGTGGGCTCCATCGCCGAGGAAGAACCCGAGGTGGGCTCCATCGCCGAGGAAGAACCCGAGGTGGGCTCCATCACCGAGGAAGAACCCGAGGTGGGCTCCATCACTGAGGAAGAACCCGAGGTGGGCTCCATCACCGAGGAAGAACCCGAGGTGAGCTCCATCACCGAGGAAGTACCCGAGGTGAGCTCCATCACCGAGGAAGTACCCGAGGTGAGCTCCATCACCGAGGAAGTACCCGAGGTGGCCTCAATCACCGAGGAAGTAGCCGAGGTGGGCTCCATCACCGAGGAAGTAGCCGAGGTGGGCTCCATCACCGAGGAAGAACCCGAGGTGGGCTCCATCACCGAGGAAGAACCCGAGGTGGGCTCCATCACCGAGGAAGTAGCCGAGGTGGGCTCCATCACCGAGGAAGTAGCCGAGGTGGGCTCCATCACCGAGGAAGTACCCGAGGTGGGCTCCATCACCGAGGAAGTACCCGAGGTGGGCTCCATCACCGAGGAAGAACCCGAGGTGGGCTCCATCACCGAAGAAGTACCCGAGGTGAGCTCCATCACCGAGGAAGTACCCGAGGTGGGCTCCATCACCGAGGAAGTTCCCGAGGTGGGCTCCATCACCGAGGAAGAACCCGAGGTAGGCTCCATCACCGAGGAAGTAGCCGAGGTGGGCTCCATCACCGAGGAAGAACCCGAGGTGGGATCCATCACCGAGGAAGAACCCGAGGTGGACTCCATCACCGAGGAAGTACCCGAGGTGGGCTCCATCACCGAGGAAATACCCGAGGTGAGCTCCATCACCGAGGAAGTACCCGAGGTGGGCTCCATCACCGAAGAAGTACCCGAGGTGAGCTCCATCACCGAGGAAGTACCCGAGGTGGGCTCCATCACCGAGGAAGTACCCGAGGTGGGCTCCATCACCGAGGAAGAACCCGAGGTGGGCTCCATCACCGAGGAAGTACCCGAGATGAGCTCCATCACCGAGGAAGTACCCGAGGTGGGCTCCATCACCGAGGAAGAACCCGAGGTGGGCTCCATCACCGAGGAAGAACCCGAGGTGGGCTCCATCACCGAGGAAGTACCCGAGATGAGCTCCATCACCGAGGTGAGCTCCATCACCGAGGAAGAACCCGAGGTGGGCTCCATTACCGAGGAAGTACCCGAGGTGGGCTCCATCACCGAGGAAGTACCCGAGGTGGGCTCCATCACCGAGGAAGTACCCGAGGTGGGCTCCATCACCGAGGAAGTACCCGAGATGGGCTCCATCACCGAGGAAGTACCCGAGGTGGGCTCCATCACCGAGGAAGTACCCGAGGTGGGCTCCATCACCGAGGAAGAACCCGAGGTGGGCTCCATCACCGAGGAAGAACCCGAGGTGGGCTCCATCACCGAGGAAGTACCCGAGATGAGCTCCATCACCGAGGAAGTAGCCGAGGTGGGCTCCATCACCGAGGAAGAACCCGAGGTGGGCTCCATCACCGAGGAAGAACCCGAGGTGGCTCCATCACCGAGGAAGACCCGAGGTGGGCTCCATCACCGAGGAAGTACCCGAGGTGGGCTCCATCACCGAGGAAGAACCCGAGGTGGGCTCCATCACCGAGGAAGAACCCGAGGTGGGCTCCATCACCGAGGAAGAACCCGAGGTGAGCTCCATCACCGAGGAAGTACCCGAGGTTGGCTCCATCACCGAGGAAGTACCCGAGATGAGCTCCATCACCGAGGAAGTACCCGAGGTGGGCTCCATCACCGAGGAAGTACCCGAGGTGAGCTCCATCACCGAGGAAGTACCCGAGGTGGGCTCCATCACCGAGGAAGAACCCGAGGTGGGCTCCATCACCGAGGAAGAACCCGAGGTGAGCTCCATCACCGAGGAAGAACCCGAGGTGAGCTCCATCACCGAGGAAGAACCCGAGGTGAGCTCCATCACCGAGGAAGAACCCGAGGTGGGCTCCATCACCGAGGAAGAACCCGAGGTGGGCTCCATCACCGAAGAAGTACCCGAGGTGGGCTCCATCACCGAGGAAGTACCCGAGGTGGGCTCCATCACCGAGGAAGTACCCGAGGTGGGCTCCATCACCGAGGAAGAACCCGAGGTGGGCTCCATCACCGAGGAAGAACCCGAGGTGGGCTCCATCACCGAGGAAGTACGCCAGGTGAGCTCCATCACCGTGGAAGTACCCCAGGTGAGCTCCATCACCGAGGAAGAACGTGAGGTGAGCTCCATCACCGAGGAAGAACCCGAGGTGGGCTCCATCACCGAGGAAGTACCCCAGGTGAGCTCCATCACCGAGGAAGAACGTGAGGTGAGCTCCATCACCGAGGAAGACGTGAGGTGATCTCCATCACCGTGGTAATACCCCAGGTGAGCTCCATCACCGAGGAAGAACGTGAGGTGATCTCCATCACCGTGGTAATACCCCAGGTGAGCTCCATCACCGTGGAAGTACGCCAGGTGAGCTCCATCACCGAGGAAGAACGTGAGGTGACCTCCATCACCGTGGAAGTACCCCAGGTGAGCTCCATCGCCGAGGAAGAACGTGAGGTGAGCTCCATCACCGTGGAAGTACCCCAGGTGAGCTCCATCACCGAGGAAGAACGTGAGGTGAACTCCATCACCGTGGAAGTACCCCAGGTGAGCTCCATCACCGAGGAAGAACGTGAGGTGAGCTCCATCACCGTGGAAGTACCCCAGGTGAGCTCCATCACCGAGGAAGAACGTGAGGTGAGCTCCATCACCGTGGAAGTACCCCAGGTGAGCTCCATCACCGAGGAAGTACCCCAGGTGAGCTCCATCACCGAGGAAGTACCTGAGGTGAGCTTCATCACCGAGGAAGTACCTGAGGTGAGCTTCATCACCGAGGAAGTACCCGGGGTGACCTGCATCACCGAGGAAGTACCTGAGGTGAGCTTCATCACCGAGGAAGTACCCGGGGTGACCTGCATCACCGGGGAAGTACCTGAGGTGAGCTTCATCACCGAGGAAGTACCCGAGGTGACCTGCATCACCGAGGAAGTACCTGAGGTGAGCTTTATCACCAAGGAAGTACCCGAGGTGACCTGCATCACCGAGGAAGTACCTGAGGTGAGCTTCATCACCGAGGAAGTACCCGAGGTGAGCTCCATCACCGAGGAAGTACCTGAGGTGACCTGCATCACCGAGGAAGTACCTGAGGAGAGCTTCATCACCGAGGAAGTACCCGAGGTGAGCTTCATCACCGAGGAAGTACCTCAGGTGAAGTACTCCAGGTGAGCTCCATCACCGAGGAAGTACCCGAGGTGAGCTCCATCACCGAGGAAGTACCTGAGGTGAGCTCCATCACCGAGGAAGTACCTGAGGTGAGCTTCATCACCGAGGAAGTACCTCAGGTGAAGTACTCCAGTTGAGCTCCATCACCGAGGAAGTACCTGAGGTGAGCTCCATCACCATGGAGACGACTACGACATGGTAGTCCACCTCCTGGCGAGTCCCCCTCCCAGCGAGTCCCTCTCCCAGCGAGTCCCCCTCCTGGCGAGTCCCCCTCCCAGCGAGTCCCCCTCCCAGCGAGTCCCCCTCCCAGCGAGTCCCCCTCCCGGCGAGTCCCCCTCCCGGCGAGTCCCCCTCCCAGCGAGTCCCCCTCCCGGCGAGTCCCTCTCCCAGCGAGTCCCCCTCCCGGCGGGCTTCCCGACCGGCGGGCTTCCCGACCGGCGGGCGTCCCGACCGGCGGGCGACCCGACCGGCGGGCTTCCCGACCGGCGGGCTTCCCGACCGGCGGGCTTCCCGGCCGGCGGGCTTCCCGACCGGCGGGCGTCCCGACCGGCGGGCGTCCCGACCGGCGGGCGTCCCGACCGGCGGGCGTCCCGACCGGCGGGCGGGCGTCCCGACCGGCGGGCGTCCCGACCGGCGAGGGGGACTCGCCAAGAGGGGAACTCGCCGGGAGGGGAACTCGTCAAGAGGGGAACTCGCCAAGAGGGGGACTCGCCGGGAGGGGACTCGCCGGGAGGGGAACTCGCCGGGAGGGGAACTCGCCGGGAGGGGAACTCGCCGGGAGGGGAACTCGCAGGGAGGGGGACTCGCAGGGAGGGGGTCTCGCCGGTCGGGTCGCTCACCGGTCGGGACGTATTTGATTTGAAGTATAGAGTATCATTCAAATAATTCATTGCCAAAACCGCCACCAGTGGCGTCCTGGCCCATTGTCTGGCCTGAGGTGACACCAATTTTGTCGGTTCGTGACCAGACCGACCACCAGTGGCGTCCGGTCTGGTCACTGGCGTCCGGTGATGAGCTCCATCACCGAGGAAGAACGTGAGGTGAGCTCCATCACCGTGGAAGTACCCCAGGTGAGCTCTATCACCGAGGAAGAACGTGAGGTGAGCTCCATCACTGAGGAAGAACGTTAGGTGAGCTCCATCACCGTGGAAGTACCTCAGGTGAGCTCCATCACCTAGGAAGAACGTGAGGTGAGCTCCATCACTGTGGAAGCACCCGAGGCGAGTTCCATCACCGAGTTTCAAAGTTTTGTTTCATTTTTTTTTGTATCAAAATATAACTATGGAGAGGATATGGGAGGCCCAGCGATCAAGAAACTTTGCTGGGTGACTGGTTTGTGTCCGGGGATGGTCACAGCGGGTCAGGTTCGAGCCCCATGCCACCCATTGGCGTGAAATGAGAAATAATCCTGATTTCCAATTGTCGGAAATCTGACACACAAGTTAACATACAACAGTTACCCCTTGAAGGCTTTAGAGAATGGGTGATTCCGTGACGGAATCTTGTCTTGTCTTGTCTTGCGGGGTCTTGTTTGAGCATTGTTAATAATAGTAAAGTGTTTCAGGTCAGAGCTGGTGATGAGTGGAGCTGTGTTCGCGCCTCCGTCAACACGTGAAGCACCTGAATGCCACGAAGACCTTCCAACAAGCAAAAAAATCAAAATAATTTAAAATATGAACACCGTGTAAATCACCGTGTAAATCACCGTGTAAATCATCGAGTAAATCACTGAGTGTCTCAACGATCCCGAACTGGCGGTTTCATGACCGTATGAAGTACGCTTGTTCTTCTTCGTTCATCAACATAACAGCTTTACAAATGAATAGAAACTCAAAGAGTTGGGTTAAACTAAAGCCGATCGTGTCATCACGTGTAGCAGTAGCCGCCGTGTTCAGTGAGATTGTATCATGTCATCATGATACAATCATTGTATTGTATCATGATCAGACGTCATGATGCATGATACAGACATGATACATTGTATTCTATCATGTAGACGTCATGATTGTATCATATAATCATGATACAGATTCATGGAAGACACTCTAACCAGCAGGATTGAATTGATAAATAATTTAATGACATGTAATTTGTGAACTTCCTCGGTTCATCACCGAGGAAGTACCCGAGGTGGGCTCCATCACCGAGGAAGTACCCGAGGTGGGCTCCATTACCGAGGAAGTAGCCGAGGTGGGCTCCATCACCGAGGAAGAACCCGAGGTGGGCTCCATCACCGAGGAAGTACCCGAGGTAAGCTCCATCGCCGAGGAAGAACCCGAGGTGGGCTCCATCACCGAGGAAGAACCCGAGGTGGGCTCCATCACCGAGGAAGTACCCGAGGTGGGCTCCATCACCGAGGAAGTACCCGAGGTGGGCTCCATCACCAAGAAGTACCCGAGGTGGACTCCATCACCGAGGAAGTACCCGAGGTGAGCTCCATCACCGAGGAAGAACCCGAGGTGGGCTCCATCACCGAGAAAGTACCCGAGGTGGGCTCCATCACCGAGGAAGTACCCGAGGTGGGCTCCATCACCGAGGAAGTACCCGAGGTGAGCTCCATCACCGAGGAAGTACCCGAGGTGAGCTCCATCACCGAGGAAGAACCCGAGGTGGGCTCCATCACCGAGGAAGTACCCGAGGTGGGCTCCATCACCGAGGAAGTACCCGAGGTGAGCTCCATCACCGAGGAAGTACCCGAGGTGAGCTCCATCACCGAGGAAGAACCCGAGGTGGGCTCCATCACCGAGGAAGAACCCAAGGTGGGCTCCATCACCGAGGAAGAACCCGAGGTGGGCTCCATCACCGAGGAAGAACCCGAGGTGGGCTCCATCACCGAGGAAGTACCCGAGGTGGGCTCCATCACCGAGGAAGTACCCGAGGTGGGCTCCATCACCGAGGAAGTAGCCGAGGTGGGCTCCATCACCGAGGAAGAACCCGAGGTGGGCTCCATCGCCGAGGAAGAACCCGAGGTGGGCTCCATCACCGAGGAAGAACCCGAGGTGGGCTCCATCACCGAGGAAGAACCCGAGGTGGGCTCCATCACCGAGGAAGAACCCGAGGTGGGCTCCATCGCCGAGGAAGAACCCGAGGTGGGCTCCATCACCGAGGAAGAACCCGAGGTGGGCTCTATCACCGAGGAAGTACCCGGGTGGGCTCCATCACCGAGGAAGTACCCGAGGTGGGCTCTATCACCGAGGAAGAACCCGAGGTGGGCTCCATCACCGAAGAAGTACCCGAGGTGAGCTCCATCACCGAGGAAGTACCCGAGGTGGGCTCCATCACCGAGGAAGTAGCCGAGGTGGGCTCCATCACCGAGGAAGAACCCGAGGTGGGCTCCATCGCCGAGGAAGAACCCGAGGTGGGCTCCATCACCGAGGAAGAACCCGAGGTGGGCTCGATCACCGAGGAAGAACCCGAGGTGGGCTCCATCACCGAGGAAGAACTCGAGGTGGGCTCCATCACCAAGGAAGAACCCGAGGTGGGCTCCATCACCGAGGAAGTACCCGAGGTGAGCTCCATCACCGAGGAAGTACCCGAGGTGGGCTCCATCACCGAGGAAGTAGCCGAGGTGGGCTCCATCACCGAGGAAGAACCCGAGGTGGGCTCCATCGCCGAGGAAGAACCCGAGGTGGGCTCCATCACCGAGGAAGAACCCGAGGTGGGCTCGATCACCGAGGAAGAACCCGAGGTGGGCTCCATCACCGAGGAAGAACCCGAGGTGGGCTCCATCACCGAGGAAGTACCCGAGGTGAGCTCCATCACCGAGGAAGTACCCGAGGTGGGCTCCATCACCGAGGAAGAACCCGAGGTGGGCTCCATCGCCGAAGAAGAACCCGAGGTGGGCTCCATCACCGAGGAAGAACCCGAGGTGGGCTCCATCACCGAGGAAGAACCCGAGGTGGGCTCCATCACCGAGGAAGTACCCGAGGTGAGCTCCATCACCGAGGAAGAACCCGAGGTGAGCTCCATCACCGAGGAAGAGCCCGAGGTGGCGTGCATCACCGAGGAAGTACCCGAGCTGGGCTCCATCACCGAGGAAGTAGCCGAGGTGGGCTCCATCACCGAGGAAGTAGCCGAGGTTGGCTCCATCACCGAGGATAACCCGAGGTGGGCTCCGTCGCCGAGGAAGAACCCGAGGTGGGCTCCATCACCGAGGAAGAACCCGAGGTGGGCTCCATCACCGAGGAAGTACCCGAGGTGAGCTCCATCACCGAGGAAGAACCCGAGGTGGGCTCCATCACCGAGGAAGAACCCGAGGTGGGCTCCATCACCGAGGAAGAACCCGAGGTGGGCTCCATCACCGAGGAAGAACCCGAGGTGGGCTCCATCACCGAGGAAGAACCCGAGGTGGGCTCCATTACCGAGGAAGTACCCGAGGTGGGCTCCATCACCGAGGTAGTACCCGAGGTGGGCTCCATCACCGAGGAAGTACCCGAGGTGGGCTCCATCACGGAGGAAGTACCCGAGGTGGGCTCCATCACCAGGAAGAACCCGAGGTGGGTTCCATCACCGAGGAAGTACCCGAGGTGGGCTCCATCACCGAGGAAGTACCCGAGGTGGGCTCCATCACCGAGGAAGAACCCGAGGTGGGCTCCATCACCGAGGAAGAACCCGAGGTGGGCTCCATCGCCGAGGAAGAACCCGAGGTGGGCTCCATCGCCGAGGAAGTACCCGAGGTGGGCTCCATCACCGAGGAAGTAGCCGAGGTGGGCTCCATCACCGAGGAAGAACCCGAGGTGGGCTCCATCACCGAGGAAGAACCCGAGGTGGGCTCCATCACTGAGGAAGTACCCGAGGTGAGCTCCATCACCGAGGAAGTACCCGAGGTGGGCTCCATCACCGAGGAAGAACCCGAGGTGGGCTCCATCGCCGAGGAAGAACCCGAGGTGGGCTCCATCACCGAGGAAGAACCCGAGGTGAGCTCCATCACCGAGGAAGAACCCGAGGTGGGCTCCATCACTGAGGAAGTACCCGAGGTGAGCTCCATCACCGAGGAAGAACCCGAGGTGAGCTCCATCTCCGAGGAAGAGCCCGAGGTGGCGTCCATCACCGAGGAAGTACCCGAGCTGGGCTCCATCACCGAGGAAGTAGCCGAGGTGGGCTCCATCACCGAGGGATAACCCGAGGTGGGCTCCGTCGCCGAGGAAGAACCCGAGGTGGGCTCCATCACCGAGGAAGAACCCGAGGTGGGCTCCATCACCGAGGAAGTACCCGAGGTGAGCTCCATCACCGAGGAAGAACCCGAGGTGGGCTCCTTCACCGAGGAAGAACCCGAGGTGGGCTCCATCAACGAGGAAGAACCCGAGGTGGGCTCCATCACCGAGGAAGAACCCGAGGTGGGCTCCATCACCGAGGAAGAACCCGAGGTGGGCTCCATTACCGAGGAAGTACCCGAGGTGGGCTCCATCACCGAGGAAGTACCCGAGGTGGGCTCCATCACCGAGGAAGTACCCGAGGTGGGCTCCATCACGGAGAAGTACCCGAGGTGGGCTCCATCACCAGGAAGAACCCGAGGTGGGTTCCATCACCGAGGAAGTACCCGAGGTGGGCTCCATCACCGAGGAAGTACCCGAGGTGGGCTCCATCACCGAGGAAGAACCCGAGGTGGGCTCCATCACCGAGGAAGAACCCGAGGTGGGCTCCATCGCCGAGGAAGAACCCGAGGTGGGCTCCATCGCCGAGGAAGTACCCGAGGTGGGCTCCATCACCGAGGAAGTAGCCGAGGTGGGCTCCATCACCGAGGAAGAACCCGAGGTGGGATCCATCACCGAGGAAGTACCCGAGGTGGGCTCCATCACCGAGGAAGAACCCGAGGTGGGCTCCATCACCGAGGAAGAACCCGAGGTGGGCTCCATCACCGAGGAAGAACCCGAGGTGAGCTCCATCACCGAGGAAGAACGCGAGGTGGGCTCCATCACCGAGGAAGAACCCGAGGTGGGCTCCATCACCGAGGAAGTACCCGAGGTGGGCTCCATCACCGAGGAAGAACCCGAGGTGGGCTCCATCACCGAGGAAGAACCCGAGGTGAGCTCCATCACCGAGGAAGAACCCGAGGTGGGCTCCATCACCGAGGAAGAACCCGAGGTGGGCTCCATCACCGAGGAAGTACCCGAGGTGGGCTCCATCACCGAGGAAGTACCCGAGGTGGGCTCCATCACCGAGGAAGACCCGAGGTGGGCTCCATCACCGAGGAAGAACCCGAGGTGGGCTCCATCACCGAGGAAGAACCCGAGGTGGGCTCCATCACCGAGGAAGAACCCGAGGTGAGCTCCATCACCGAGGAAGAACCCGAGGTGGGCTCCATCACCGAGGAAGAACCCGAGGTGGGCTCAATCACCGAGGAAGAACCCGAGGTGGGCTCCATCACCGAGGAAGTACCCGAGGTGGGCTCCATCACCGAGGAAGAACCCGAGGTGGGCTCCATCACCGAGGAAGTACCCGAGGTGGGCTCCATCACCGAGGAAGTACCCGAGGTGGGCTCCATCACCGAGGAAGAACCCGAGGTGGGCTCCATCACCGAGGAAGATCCCGAGGTGGGCTCCATCACCGAGGAAGTACCCGAGGTGGGCTCCATCACCGAGGAAGAACCCGAGGTGGGCTCCATCACTGAGGAAGTACCCGAGGTGGGCTCCATCACCGAGGAAGTACCCGAGGTGAGCTCCATCACCGAGGAAGTACCCGAGGTGGGCTCCATCACCGAGGAAGTACCCGAGATGGGCTCCATCACCGAGGAAGAACCCGAGGTGGGCTCCATCACCGAGGAAGTACCCGAGGTAAGCTCCATCACCGAGGAAGTACCCGAGGTGGGCTCCATCACCGAGGAAGTACCCGAGGTGGGCTCAATCACCGAGGAAGAACCCGAGGTGGGCTCCATCACCGAGGAAGATCCCGAGGTGGGCTCCATCACCGAGGAAGTACCCGAGGTGGGCTCCACCACCGAGGAAGTACCCGAGGTGGGCTATTACCGAGGAAGTACCCGAGGTGGGCTCCATCACCGAGGAAGTACCCGAGGTGGGCTCCATCACCGAGGAAGAACCCGAGGTGGGCTCCATCACCGAGGAAGTACCCGAGGTGGGCTCCAACACCGAGGAAGTACCCGAGGTGGGCTCCATCACCGAGGAGGAACCCGAGGTGAGCTCCATCACCGAAGAAGTCCCCGAGGTGGGCTCCATCACCGAGGAAGAACCCGAGGTGGGCTCCATCACCGAGGAAGTACCCGAGGTGAGCTCCATCACCGAGGAAGTACCCGAGGTGGGCTCCATCACCGAGGAAGTACCCGAGGTGAGCTCCATCACCGAGAAAGTACCCGAGGTGGGCTCCATTACCGAGGAAGAACCCGAGGTGGGCTCCATCACCGAGGAAGTACCCGAGGTGAGCTCCATCACCGAGGAAGTACCCGAGGTGAGCTCCATCACCGAGGAAGAACCCGAGGTGGGCTCCATTACCGAGGAAGTACCCGAGGTGGGCTCCATAACCGAGGAAGTACCCGAAGTGGGCTCCATCACCGAGGAAGTACCCGAGGTGGGCTCCATCACCGAGGAAGTACCCCAGGTGAGCTCCATCACCGAGGAAGAACGTGAGGTGAGCTCCATCACCGTGGAAGTACCCCAGGTGAGCTCCATCACCGAGGAAGTACCTCCGGTGAGCTCCATCACCGAGGAAGAACGTGAGGTGATCTCCATCACCGTGGTAGTACCCCATGTGAGCTCCATCACCGTGGAAGTACGCCAGGTGAGCTCCATCACCGAGGAAGAACGTGAGGTGAGCTCCATCACCGTGGAAGTACGCCAGGTGAGCTCCATCACCGAGGAAGAACGTGAGGTGAGCTCCATCACCGTGGAAGTACCCCAGGTGAGCTCCATCACCGAGGAAGAACGTGAGGTGAGCTCCATCACCGTGGAAGTACCTCAGGTGAGCTCCATCACCGAGGAAGAACGTGAGGTGAGCTCCATCACCGTGGAAGTACCCCAGGTGAGCTCCATCACCGAGAAAGAACGTGAGGTGAGCTCCATCACTGTGGAAGTACCCCAGGTGACCTGCATCACCGAGGAAGTACCTGAGGTGAGCTTCATCACCGAGGAAGTACCCGGGGTGACCTGCATCACCGAGGAAGTACCTGAGGTGAGCTTCATCACCGAGGAAGTACCCGGGGTAACCTGCATCACTGAGGAAGTACCTGAGGTGAGCTCCATCACCGAGGAAGTACCCGAGGTGAGCTGCATCACCGAGGAAGTACCCCAGTTGAGCTCCATCACCGAGGAAGTACCTGAGGTGAGCTTCATCACCGAGGAAGTACCCGGGGTAACCTGCATCACCGAGAAAGTACCCCAGGTGAGCTCCATCACCGAGGAAGTACCCCAGGTGAGCTCCATCACCGTGGAAGTACCCCAGTTGAGCTCCATCACCGAGGAAGTACCTGAGGTGAGCTCCATCACCGAGGAGACGACTACGACCTGGTAGTCCCCCTCCCAGCAAGTTCCCCTCCCAGCGAGTTCCCCTCCCGGCGTGTCCCTCTCCCAGCGAGTCCCCCTCCCAGCGAGTCCCCCTCCCAGCGAGTCCCCCTCCCAGCGAGTCCCCCTCCCAGCGAGTTCCCCTCCCGGCGTGTCCCTCTCCCAGCGAGTTCCCCTCCTGGCGAGTCCCCCTCCCAGCGAGTCCCCCTTCCAGCGAGTCCCCCTCCCGGCGAGTTCCCCTCCCAGCGAGTCCCCCTTCCAGCGAGTTCCCCTCCCAGCGAGTCCCCCTCCCAGCGAGTCCCCCTTCCAGCGAATTCCCCTCCCAGCGAGTTCCCCTCCCAGCGAGTTCCCCTCCCAGCGAGTCCCCCTCCCAGCGAGTCCCCCTTCCAGCGAGTTCCCCTCCCAGCGAGTTCCCCTCCCAGCGAGTCCCCCTTCCAGCGAGTTCCCCTCCCAGCGAGTCCCCCTCCCAGCGAGTCCCCCTCCCAGCGAGTTCCCCTCCAGCGAGTCCCCCTTCCAGCGAATTCCCCTCCCAGCGAGTTCCCCTCCCAGCGAGTTCCCCTCCCAGCGAGTTCCCCTCCCAGCGAGTTCCCCTCCCAGCGAGTTCCCCTCCCAGCGAGTTCCCCTCCCAGCGAGTCCCCCTCCCAGCGAGTCCCCCTCCCAGCGAGTCCCCCTCCCAGCGAGTTCCCCTCCCAGCGAGTCCCCCTCCCAGCGAGTCCCCCTCGCCGGTCGGGAAGCGAGACCTGCAGTAAGCGAGACCGAGAGAGACGATAATAGTAGCAAAGCTACGGAGGAAATTATTCTGAATGTCAGGATTTTTTTATGGATAAAGAACACAGTTGGAAAGTGAAGTAATATTTATACCTACACCCTCCTCCCCCCCCCCCCGTCCCATCCCTAATCCTTATCTTTCCCACTGATATATAGTTTAACGGCTTGGCGCTTTCCTCCTGATCGTTACCTGCCCTTTATTATATAGGGAATATTAGCACATTATATATGTTAATTTCACTATGTGTGTAACCTTGTCTAGCTTGGTAAACTTACTACACACTCATGAGTACGTGTCCAGCCTGGTAAACTCACTAAACACACTCATGAGTGTGTCCAGCTTAGTAAACTCACTATATACTCATGAGTGAGTCCAGCTTGGTAAACTCACTATATACTCATGAGTGTGTCCAGCTTGGTAAACTCACTAGACACTTATGAGTGTGTCCAGCCTGGTAAACTCTCTACACACTTATGAGTGTGTCCAGCCTGGTAAATTCACTATATACTCATGAGTACGTGTCCAGTTTGGTAAACTCACTACATACTCATGAGTCTGTGTCCAGCTTGGTAAACTCACTACATACTCACGAGTCTGTGTCCAGCCTGGTAAACTCACTACATACTCATGAGTACTTGTCCAGCTTGGTAAACTCACTATATACTCATGAGTGTGTCCAGCTTGGTAAACTCACTATATACTCATGAGTACGTGTCCAGCTTGGTAAACTCACTATATACTCATGAGTGTGTCCAGCCTGGTAAGCTCACTACAAACTGATGAGTGTGTCCAGCCTGGTAAACTCACTACACACTCATGAGTGTGTCCAGCCTGGTAAACTCACTATATACTCATGAGTACGTGTCCAGCTTGGTAAACTCACTATATACTCATGAGTACGTGTCCAGCTTGGTAAACTCACTACCCACTCATGAGTGTGTCCAGCCTGGTAAACTCACTACACACTCAGGAGTGTGTCCAGCCTGGTAAACTCACTACACACCCATGAGTATGTCCAGCCTGGTAAACTCACTACACTCTCATAAGCGTGTCCAGCTTAGTAAACTCACTACTCATGAGTGTGTCCAGCTTGGTAAACTCACTACACTCTCATAAGCGTGTCCAGC